>NC_057798.1:689652697-689662131 GCF_018294505.1 Triticum aestivum | reverse complement strand
GGCCGCCGCCGCGCCCCTCCGCCGCCTCCTCGCCGCCTCCTCGTCGCCGGCAGCCGCCACGGCCACGGCAACCTCGCCGGCGAGCTACAGGAGCTCCGGCGTGAACAGTACTCCAGCGCCGCCTCGGGATCCGTGCGCTGGATCTAGATCTGGGGTTGACCCCCTCTCCCCCGAAACCCTAACTCCCAGATTTTTTATGCATTCTTGGACTGCTCGTATCTCCGCAACCGTAGCTCCATTTTGGGCGTATGATATATCAAAATCTTTGTATCGACATGTACATCATTTCATTCCATTGCATCATTTGCATTTGAGGTCATATTGTTGCCCAGAATGCTGTTAGAAGGAGGCTTCGTGGGTTAAATTGCAAATCCGTTAGTTCATCATGCACTTTTGTCTTTTTTTGCCATGTTTAATTCGTGCATGATATGCCTGTGCCCCTTTGGGATGAATTGTTAAGCATTTTGCCTTCTTTCCAGAGGTGTCACCCATGCATTTTTAGGATGTGTGTGTTGTCTTGTGCAAGCTTGCGAAGAGAGGTACCTGAGGATGCAGATTTCAGGGACTTAGTGATTTTCACTAAGTCTGGGATATTTTAGTTCATGATGCTATATGTCCAGCTTGTTTCCTAGTGATCCATGCCTCTTTTGAGGATGATCAGTAAGGGAGTTTTGATATTTATGTTATGCTCTATCCATCCATGTCTTTGTTTGCATATGTGGAGTGCTCTAGGTTGACTCAATCGAGCTCAACTTTTGCTTCGTTGTTAATCTGGGCAGATCGTCAACTTGTTTGCGATTTTGCCGATGCTATTGTTAGTGATCCGTGCATGCTATGCCATTGTTCTTGCCATGTATAGCTTGTATTTTGTGTCTTCTTAATGGATGTATGCTTGCCTTGCCATGACTTGCACCGTGGTGAGTGCATAGAGCTCGTTTACATGCCTTCGTGAGTTATATTTCAGCATGTCTCAGTTTTCACAAAGTCTGAAAACTGATTGTGTTTTAGCTATGTTCGTGTGCCCGTTAATATATTTTTGTGATCCCTTTTGGCCCCAGGTCACTTTGGGTGTTTTGTTAAGCTTGTTGAGTAGCTCCATGCCATGTTCTTACTTGTCATATTCAGGTCATGTATCATGTTGTTTTGCTGCTCCGAAGAGAGCATCGTGATCTGAAATTTCAGACTAGTGTTAATTTCACTAAGTCTGGAATCTGTTTTGCATTTGCGTTTTAGCCATGCTTGTTTGAACCTCTTAATGGATGAATTGGCCGTGGCTCAGTGCTAGTCTTTTGTTAACCATCTTCTGTACATCACTGCCATTTATTTTGTTTTCATGTTTGGTGGCTGTAGCATGTTCATTTCGTTGCATTTAGTAGCCTACTTGCTGTATATCGCAGATCGGTTCGTTTCGTAAAACGCTCGCCATTTCCAAACCGTAACTCCGATTCCAATGATCTTTATATTGTTTTCAAGCGATTTCATCCCCTCTATCCAGTGGCACACTTGGTTTTCCAAGTTGATGCCAGGTTCATGCATTTCCTGTCATATCTTGCATTTTGCATCCCGCATCGCATCCCGCATAGCATATCGTCATTTCATCATATTGCTTGGTCTTGCCCGTGGTTGATTGTATCCTTGTTGCTTGTTTGTCTTGTTGGGTAGAGCCGGGAGACGAGTTCGCTACCGAGGAGCCCGTTGAGTTTGCTTGTGAGGATCCAGTCAACTCTGACAACTATGCAGGCAAGATGATCATACCCTCGAAATCACTACTATCTTTGCTATGCTAGTTTGCTCGCTCTTTTGCTTTGCCACTGCTACGATGCCTATCTTTTGCTTGTCAGCCTCCCAATTGCCATGTTGAACCTCTAACCCACCATTGTCCTAGCAAACCGTTGATTGGCTATGTTACCACTTTGCTCAGCCCTTCTTTTAGCGTTGTTAGTTGCAGGTGAAGATTGGAGCCGTTCCTTGTTGGAACATTTATTTTTCTTGTTGGGATATCATTATATTGCTATGTTGTCTTAATGCATCTATATACTTGGTAAAGGGTGGAAGGCTCGGCCTCTCGCCTAGTGTTTTGTTCCACTCTTGCCGCCCTAGTTTCCGTCATATCGGTGTTATGTTCCCGGATTGTTGCGTCCCTTACGCGGTTGGGCTATAATGGGAACCCCTTGATAGTTCGCCTTGATTAAAGCTTTTCCAGCAATGCCCAACATTGGTTTTACCATTTGCCACCTAGCCTCTTTTTCCCTTGGGTTTCCGGAGCCCGAAGGTCATCTTATTTTAACCCCCCCCCCCCGGGCCAGTGCTCCTCTGAGCGTTGGTTCAAACTAGAGTCCTGTGCAGCGCCCCCTCGGGGAAACTCGAGGTTTGGTTTTAGTTGTATGGAGCGCTCATCTGAGTGTGCCCTGAGAAAGAGATATGTGCAGCTCCTATCGGGATTTGTCGGCACATTCGGGCGGTGTTGCTGGTCTTGTTTTAACCTGTCGAATTGTCTTGTTGTACCGGGTTGCCGAGTCTGATCGGTGTGCCTCGGGTGGAGGTCTATTCCTTCGTTGACCGTGAGAGCTTGTCATGGGCTAAGTTGGGACCCCCTGCAGGGATTGAACTTTCGAAAGCCGTGCACGCGGTTATGGGCAGATAGGAATTTGTTAATGTCTAGTTGTAGATAACTAAAACCTTAATTAATTAAAATGAATCAACTGAGTGTGTTGCCGTGATGGCCTCTTCTCGGCGGAGTCCGGGAAGTGGACACGGTGTTGGAGTTATGCTTGCGCAGGTTGTTCCTTTAGCTTCTCGCTCGTGCTTCGCCTCCTCTTCTCGCTCTCTTTTGCGGATAAGTTAGCCACCACATATGCTAGTCGCTTCCTGCAGCTCCACATATATTTGCCTTATCCATTCCTATAAGCTTAAATAGTTTTGATCGCGAGGGTGTGAGATTGCTGAGTCCCTGTGGCTCACAGATATTATAACTCCAGATGCAGGTCCAGGTGATTTCGCTCCAGGTGACGAGTACGAGCTCAAGTGGGACTTCGACGAGGACTCTCAGCGTTATTATGTTTCCTTTCCCGATGATCAGTAGTGGTGCCTAGTTCGGGATCGATTCAGGGCCTTGTCGCACGTCGGGTTCTTTTCTATTTTGGCGCCGTAGTCGGGCCATGAGTGTTTGTTTGATGGATGTCAATTATGTACTCTGATGTGATGTGGCGAGTGTAAGCCAACTATGTTATCTCCCCCTTTTATTATATATTACATGGGATGTTGTAATGATTGCCTGACTTGCGACATTGCTTTCAATGCGGTTATGCCTCTAAGTCGTGCCTCGACACGTGGGAGCTATAGCCGCATCGAGGGCGTTACAAGTTGGTATCAGAGCCTTCCCCGACCTTAGGAGCCCCCATTGCTTGATCGTTTTTAGCAGCCGAGTTGTGTCTAGAAAAATGTTTTGAGTCCTTAGGAATTATATATCGGAGAGCTTAGGAATTCGTTTTACTTCCCAGTCTCCTCATCGCTCTGGTAAGGCATCCTGACGTAGAGTTTTGACTCTTCTCTTCTCAAATTTCACAAAAAAAAAATTAGGATCACGCGAGTATTTTGGATTTGTTCCGATGGTTTTGTGACGAGAACATTGTTCTTGGTGCCTCCTGTCTTTAGGGGTTGTGGCAGTGTCCCGGGGAGTTGAGCTCCGAGGTGTTGTCGTCACAATTTTATCGTTGCAATTCTGGTATACTTGAGATATGTGCGCGACATCGGAAATCTCTTTTATGCAGTTCATTGGTGAGATAACCTCGACGCCACCCAGTACTAGGGCGGGAGTTCGGGAGTATCGCCATAACTTGTATAACGGATGCTTTTCGAAGTTTGAGGTAGATGGTTTCCGAAGTTTTCTTGGTTATGTGTTGAAGGATGGATACAGCTGGATGTAGGATTTGCTAGTTTGGGTGAGATATTATGCTTCCCCTGCATCCCCAACACCTGATTGCATAACCGGAAAGGTTCGGGAGTTTCATAGGTGGGAATTCTAGTAGCTCTAGTTCTTCTTCCACGGATATTGGTTTGAGATTGGGATTTCTTACCGATTATTCGTTCTTGATCCGTACCTTGTTGAATTATTTCTCTACCTTAATTCTACGTGGCTTCTCAATTTATGGATATGTGACCATTTGAAGAGGAATGCATTCGTTCATTTTGTTCGGATGTGAAGACTATATGTTGCAATTTTCATTCCGTTGGATTCAACTTCTATATTGTTGTCTATCAATGTGCTAATGGTGGTCAACCTCTTCAAGATGGCTCCTCCAACGCGCATGACTCCGAATCCTGATCCGCCTCCACCTCCACCTCCTTCGGAAGCATGGCAAGCTGTGATGGCCGCTACTAATGCAAATACACAGTTGATCATGCAAATCCTCCAAGAGCGGAATCAACACAGTCAAGGGAATCAAGGAAACAATCAGCACCATTTTGCTACACTGAACCAGTTCCTCGCAAATGGCCCAAAGACGTTCAGCGGTTGTGTTGAGGCTACCGATGCTGACGATTGGCTAGTGGATCTGGGCAAGCATTTTGAATGCAGCAACGTCAGGCCTAAAGATTTCGTCAAGTTCGCTTCTTTCCAGCTCAAAAATCAGGCTGCAGAGTGGTTCCAGCAGTACAAGGATTCCAGAGGTGGACGTCTGATCACTTGGGACGATTTCCGTCAAGATTTCCGCGCTCATCACATCCCTCAAAGTGTGGTTGAGAGTAAGCATGAGGAATTCCGCAATCTGAAGCAAGGCTCTTTGTCAGTCTATGACTACAACAAGTTGTTCCAGAAGCTCGCCCGTTTTGCCAAGCAGGATGTTCCTGATGAGAAGAGCATGATCTATCAGTTCAGGGGTGGTCTTCGTGAGGAAATTCAGCTTGCTCTTGTCCTCTTTGAGCCGTTGAGATACGATGAGTTCTACAACATGGCACTAAAACAAGAGGCTGCTCAGTTGAGGTGTGATGCTTCCAGGAAGCGTGCCAGAGATGTTACTCCTTCTTCCTCTACTCAAGTGGCCAAGCAGCAGAAGTATTGGCTTCCTCCTCCTCCGTTCCGTCAGCCGTTTCAGCAGAAGAGCAAAGGTGGCAGTGGTTTCTCCCACCCACCCAACCCAGGTTTTCAGAACAAGGCTTTGTCTCAAGCTCCAAGACCGAGTGCTCCGTATGACCGTCCGCTTTCAGAGGTCACGTGCAACAAATGCCAACAGAAGGGTCACTATGCCAACAAGTGTACCAACCAGAGGCGTCTTCCTCCTCCTCCTCCTGTCAGATCGGCAAGTACAGCTATGGTCAAGCACAATCCCAAGCACGCCAAGGTCAATATGGTGAATGCAGCTCAGGCAGAGGACTCGTCAGATGTGATCATGGGTAACCTTCCTGTTAACGATGTTCCTGCAAAAGTTCTTTTTGACACGGGTGCATCGCATTGCTTCATTTCCAAACCTTTTGCATCAAAGTATGAGTGTGATTATCAGTATCTGCAAAGTTCCTTGCAAATTGTGTCACCGGGCAAGCAGATGACAGCTAACACCTGCGTCCCTGAGGTTACTATCACATTGGGTGACTACAAGTTCCTTTCTTCCCCAATTGTTCTCGGTAACTCGGATATTGATCTTATTCTCGGAATGGATTGGCTTTCTAAGCACAAGGCACATCTTGACTGTGCTGCCAGGCAGATTCAATTGACTCATTCGTCTGAGGATGTCATTGTCTTTGCCGCTCGGGATAATACCATCCGGTTGTTTTCTCTCAATGAGAAGGGTGAATTGGATGCTATTTCGCAGATTCCGGTTGTTTGTGAGTATCAAGACGTCTTTCCGGAAGAGCTCCCAGGAATGCCTCCGCACCGGCTAGTTGAATTCGTTATTGAACTTGAGCCTGGCACGGAACCTGTGTGCAAACGTCCTTACAAGCTCGGACCTGAAGAGTTGAAGGAGCTGAAGAAACAACTCGATGAGCAAGAAAGATTGGGTCTCATTTGGCCTAGTACTTCTCCGTGGGGTTATGGTGTTCTTTTTGTGAAGAAGAAGGATGGATCGAGTCGACTTTGTGTTGATTACCGTCCAGTAAATAAGAAGACCATCAAGAACAAATACCCACTTCCCAACATCAATGAGCTGTTCGAACAACTCAAGGGTGCTCAAGTATTCTCCAAGCTTGATCTCCGTATGGGTTATCATTAGATTCGTATTCGTGAGCAAGATATTCCCAAGACGGCGTTCAGAACAAGCTTTGGTTCATATGAATACACCGTCATGTCTTTTGGCCTCGCCAACGCTCCTCCGACGTTCTCTCGCATGATGAACTTCATCTTCAGCCCCTACACCAATGACTTCGTTTTGGTCTATCTCGACGACATTCTGGTTTTCTCGAAGAACAAGGAAGATCATGCCAAGCACTTGCGTTTGGTTCTTGACAAGCTCAAGGAACATCAGTTCTACGCCAAGTTCTCCAAGTGTGAATTTTGGCTCGATGAGGTTCTTTATCTTGGTCATATCATCTCTGCCAAGGGCATTTCCGTGAATCCTGAGAAGGTGTCTACAATTGTGAATTGGGAACCTCCTCAGAATGTAAAGCAACTCCGCAGTTTCCTCGGTCTCGCAAGCTATTGCAGAAGATTCGTTGAAAACTTTTCTAAGATCGCCAAGCCTCTCTCAAATCTTCTTCAGAAGCACGTCAAGTACGTTTGGTCTCCGGAGTGTGATATTGCTTTCAACACTTTGAAAGAGATATTGATCACTGCTCCAGTTCTGACTCCGCCTGATGAAACCAAGCCGTACGAGGTCTTTTGTGATGCCTCTCTCCAAGGTCTCGGTGCTGTACTGATGCAAGAGAAGAAAGTTGTCGCTTATACCTCTCGCCTGAAGCCTAATGAGAAGAACTACCCCACTCATGATCTCGAGTTGGCGGCAGTTGTGCACGCTTTGTTGACTTGGAGACATCTTCTATTGGGAAGGAAAGTGGATATTTTCACTGATCACAAGAGTCTCAAGTACATCTTCACTCAGCCTAATCTCAACCTCAGGCAGACTCGATGGGTCGAAATGATTCAAGAGTACAATCCGAGTATCGAGTATACTCCAGGCAAGGCCAATGTGATTGCTGACGCTTTGAGCAGAAAAGCATATTGCAACAGTCTGATTCTCAAGCCTTATCAACCCGAGCTTTGTGAAGCTTTCCGCAAACTTAATCTGCAAATTGTTCCTCAAGGTTTCCTCGCCAACCTTCAAGTTTCTCCAACCTTGGAAGACCAGATTCGCCAAGCCCAGCTTCTTGATGATATGGTGAAGAAGGTGAAGATTGGTATTGCAAAGAGTCAGTCCAAGTACAAGTGCTACCGACTTGATGACAAGGACACTCTCTTCTTCGAGGATCGAATTGTTGTGCCCAAAGGTGAACTTCGTAAGGTGATCATGAACGAGGCTCACAATTCTATCCTCTCCATCCACCCTGGGAGTACGAAGATGTATCAGGATCTCAAGCAAGCTTATTGGTGGACTCGAATGAAGCGCGAGATCGCTCAATTCGTGAACGAGTGTGATGTCTGCAGAAGAGTGAAGGCAGAACACCAAAGGCCAGCAGGTCTCCTCCAACCTCTTGCCATTCCAGAATGGAAGTTTGACCACATTGAAATGGACTTCGTGACTGGGTTTCCAAAGTCCAAGCGTGGCAATGATGCTATATTTGTTGTCATCGACAAGCTCACCAAAGTGGCTCACTTTCTGCCTATCAAAGAGTCAATCACTGCAGCTCAATTGGCGGAACTCTATACCTCTCGTATTGTCTCTCTGCACGGTATTCCTCAAGTGATATCTTCAGACCGTGGCAGCATCTTTACCTCCAAGTTTTGGGATTCTTTTCAGAAGGCCATGGGCACCAACATCCGCTTCAGCACAGCTTTCCATCCTCAAACAAGCGGTCAAGTCGAGCGTGTCAACCAGATTCTCGAAGACATGCTCAGGGCTTGTGTGATTTCTTTCGGCATGAAGTGGGAGGACTGTCTTCCTTATGCAGAATTCTCATACAACAACAGCTTTCAAGCAAGTTCGGGCAAGGCCCCCTTTGAAATTCTATATGGCAGGAAGTGACGTACCCCTCTCAACTGGTCTGAAACCGGTGAACGTCAGCTGCTGGGTAATGACCTGATCACAGATGCAGAAGAAATGTGCAAGGTCATTCGTGATAACCTCAAAGCAGCCCAATCCCGCCAGAAGTGCTTCTATGATAGTAAGCACCGTGAATTGGCTTTCGAGATCGGAGATCACGTTTACCTCCGTGTCTCTCCTATGAAAGGTACTCGTCGCTTCGGTATCAAAGGGAAGCTTGCCCCCAGATATGTCGGGCCTTTCAAGATCGTCAGCAAGAGAGGCGACCTCGCCTATCAACTTGAGCTTCCTTCAAACTTTGCAAATGTTCATGATGTGTTCCACGTCTCTCAGCTTCGAAAGTGCTTCAAGACTCCTGACCGCACCGTCAACTTCGAGGACATTGAGCTCCAAGAAGATCTCTCTTATCGTGAGCATCCAGTTGCTATTCTTGAAGAGACTGAATGCAAGACTCGCAACAAGGCAATCAAATTTCTCAAAGTCAAGTGGTCTCACCATTCTGATCGTGAAGCTACCTGGGAACGCGAGGATCACCTCCGTTCTGAGTACCCGGAGTTCTTTCAGTCCTAGATCTCGGGACGAGATCTTTTCGTAGTGGTGGAGTGTTGTAATACCCCAGATATACTTTCCATATTTGTATCCAACTCTTGCCGTCTCCGGCGCTAAGTTATATTTATTTCTCGGGTTCGGGTCTTTGTCTCCGTGTGTTGTTTTTATTTTTCGTGCATCTCTTATCATGTCATCACGTGCATTACATTTGCATACATGTTCATCTCATGCATTCGAGCATTTTCCCCGTTGTCCGTTTTGCATTCCGGCGCTTCGTTCTCCTCCGGTGGCCTTTTCTAGCTTTCTTTCGTGTGTGGGGATCAAACATTTCCGGATTGTACCGAGACTTGCCATGCGGCCTTGGTTTACTACCGGTAGACCGCCTATCAAGTTTTGTATCATTTGGACTTCGTTTGATACTCCAACGGTTAACCGAGGGACCGAAAAGGCCTCGTGTGTGTTGCATCCCAACACCCCTCCAAATTTGGCCCAAAACCCACCAAACTCTGCTCCATGTCCTAGAGCGTTCGATCACGATCACGTGGGCGAAAACTGCACCTCATTTGGACTCTCCTAGCTCCCTCTATGCCTATATATACACCCCTCCTTTCGGATCTCGTCTTCCTCCCCGTCCTCCTCCTAAAAAAACAGATCTCCCCGCGCCGACGGACGTGTCCGGCCCGCGCCGGACAGCGCCCGCTCCACCCCGCCGCCACTCAGCCGCCGCCACGTGGCCCGGGGGACCGCTTCGCCGCC
>NC_057798.1:689649643-689651883 GCF_018294505.1 Triticum aestivum | reverse complement strand
CCTCCTCGCCGCCTCCTCGTCGCCGGCAGCCGCCACGGCCACGGCCCCCTCGCCGGCGAGCTACAGGAGCTCCGGCGTGAACAGTACTCCGGCGCCGCCTCGGGATCCGTGCGCTGGATCTAGATCTGGGGTTGACCCCCTCTCCCCCGAAACCCTAACTCCCAGATTTTTTATGCATTCTTTGACTGCTCGTATCTCTGCAACCGTAGCTCCGTTTTGGGCGTATGATATATCAAAATCTTCGTATCGACATGTACATCATTTCATTACATTGCATCATTTGCATTTGAGATCATATTGTTGCCCAGAATGCTGTTAGAAGGAGGCTTCGTGGGTTAAATTGCAGATCCGTTAGTTCATCATGCACTTTTGTCTTTTTTTGCCATGTTTAATTCGTGCATGATATGCCTGTGCCCCTTTGGGATGAATTGTTAAGCATTTTGCCTTCTTTCCAGAGGTGCCACCCATGCATTTTTAGGATGTGTGTGTTGTCTTGTGCAAGCTTGCGAAGAGAGGTACCTGAGGATGCAGATTTCAGGGACTTAGTGATTTTCACTAAGTCTGGGATATTTTAGTTCATGATGCTATATGTCCAGCTTGTTTCCTAGTGATCCATGCCTCTTTTGAGGATGATCAGTAAGGGAGTTTTGATATTTACGTTATGTTCTATCCATCCATGTCTTTGTTTGCATATGTGGAGTGCTCTAGGTTGACTCAATCGAGCTCAACTTTTGCTTCGTTGTTAATCTGGGCAGATCGTCAACTTGTTTGCGATTTTGCCGATGCTATTGTTAGTGATCCGTGCATGCTATGCCATTGTTCTTGCCATGTCTAGCTTGTATTTTGTGTATTCTTAATGGATGTATGCTTGCCTTGCCATGACTTGCACCATGGTGAGTGCATCGAGCTCGTTTACATGCCTTCGTGAGTTATATTTCAGCATGTCTCAGTTTTCACAAAGTCTGAAAACTGATTGTGTTTTAGCTATGTTCGTGTGCCCGTTAATATATTTTTGTGATCCCTTTTGGCCCCAGGTCACTTTGGGTGTTTTGTTAAGCTTGTTGAGTAGCTCCATGCCATGTTCTTACTTGTCATATTCAGGTCATGTATCATGTTGTTTTGCTGCTCCGAAGAGAGCATCGTGATCTGAAATTTCAGACTAGTGTTAATTTCACTAAGTCTGGAATCTGTTTTGCATTTGCGTTTTAGCCATGCTTGTTTGAACCTCTTAATGGATGAATTGGCCGTGGCTCAGTGCTAGTTTTTTGTTAACCATCTTCTGTACATCACTGCCATGTATTTTGTTTTCATGTTTGGTGGCTGTAGCATGTTCATTTCGTTGCATTTAGGAGCCTACTTGCTGTATATCGCAGATCGGTTCGTTTCGTAAAACGCTCGCCATTTCCAAACCGTAACTCCGATTCCAATGATCTTTATATTGTTTTCAAGCGATTTCATCCCCTCTATCCAGTGGCACACTTGGTTTTCCAAGTTGATGCCAGGTTCATGCATTTACTGTCATATCTTGCATTTTGCATCCCGCATCGCATCCCGCATAGCATATCGTCATTTCATCATATTGCTTGGTCTTGCCCGTGGTTGATTGTATCCTTGTTGCTTGTTTGTCTTGTTGGGTAGAGCTGGGAGACGAGTTCGCTACCGAGGAGCCCGTTGAGTTTGCTTGTGAGGATCCAGTCAACTCTGACAACTATGCAGGCAAGATGATCATACCCTCGAAATCACTACTATCTTTGCTATGCTAGTTTGCTCGCTCTTTTGCTTTGCCACTGCTACGATGCCTACCTTTTGCTTGTCAGCCTCCCAATTGCCATGTTGAACCTCTAACCCACCATTGTCCTAGCAAACCATTGATTGGCTATGTTACCGCTTTGCTCAGCCCTTGTTTTAGCGTTGTTAGTTGCAGGTGAAGATTGGAGCCGTTCCTTGTTGGAACATTTATTTTTCTTGTTGGGATATCATTATATTGCTATGTTGTCTTAATGCATCTATATACTTGGTAAAGGGTTGAAGGCTCGGCCTCTCGCCTAGTGTTTTGTTTCACTCTTGCCGCCCTAGTTTCCGTCATATCGGTGTTATGTTCCCGGATTGTTGCGTCCCTTACGCGGTTGGGCTATAATGGGAACCCCTTGATAGTTCGCCTTGATTAAAGCTTTTCCAGCAATGCCCAACATTGGTTTTACCATTTGCCACCTAGCCTCTTTTTCCCTTGGGTTTCCGAA
>NC_057798.1:689263557-689328232 GCF_018294505.1 Triticum aestivum | reverse complement strand
GGGGCGAGGGCCGGCTCGGGGGTGAGGGCCGGCTCGGGGGCGAGCACCGGGGTCGGGGGCGAGGGCCGGGTCGGGGGCGAGCGCCAGGGCGCGGCAGTGCGACTGGGGAAGAGAGAGTGGGGATTTGGGGGAAAGGATGCGGAATGAAGCAGGGAGAGTGAGAATTTTGGGTTAAGTGGACGTAGCAGTACCGCATTTAGACAAAATGCGCTGCTACTAACTTCACTAGTTGTAGCGGTTTAGACCAAACGTGCTGCTACTACCTTAACTAGCTGTAGCGATTTTCTAAGGAAATCACTACTGCTAGCTTGACTATAGCTCTTTTCAGAAAACTGCTACTGCTATAACGAGTTTTCCATTTTATTTTCCTTTATTTTCTCCCACTTATTTTCTCCCACTTTTATTTCCCGAGAGTAGTGAACGAAGGGAAGGCGATATATATTGCATCATTTGACGGTTAAATATGTATACAAAATAGGAACATACATACTACATCATTGGACCCATGCATAATAATGGCTAAGTGTGTATACAAAATAGGAACATATATATATATATATATATATATTACATCATTTGACCAATAACATACGGTTCCTCAGCGTTGAGGTTTTCGTTTTTTGAGTCAGCTTCTTTCCCTTCTTGTTCGTCGAAGAATAATTGAGCCCCTCATTGTGACTTTGCCTTTTCCATGGAGTATGATTTTTCTTAGGTAATGTAGTATTGATTCTTCTTTTGACGTATACTTCATCGTCATCGTCATCTTCCCTCATTGGGTTGCCATACTGATCATAGTCTTCCTCGTTGGTGACTCCATCCATTCCAATGATGTTCCTTTTGCCTCTCCTCACGACAACACGGCTGGGATTGCGCGGGTCGGTTATGAAGAAACAGTGTGTCACTTGCTTAGCGTGTACCCATGGCTCGTTTTTTGCGATAGCGTTCACGGTAGCACTCTTGGCATCGGGTATAGTCATGGTAGTGAAAATCCGGTTTTCTCTTTCAACATTCTTAGCCCATCTGACACGGAACATCGTCGTGTTGTGCAGTCCAGAGTAGTCAAGCTCCCAGATCTCCTCGACCCTTTCATAAAATTGTTCAGTTGCGCCGTTATCACAGCCGGTCATGCATTCCGTCGTCACCCCTGTGTTCTGATCATCACTGTCCATATCTTTGGCCTCCGTGTAGAACGTGTATCCGTTGATATCATATGCCTGATAGGTTACGAGGTTGGGCGAGGGGCCATGTGCTAAGGCGTATATGAGCAATCCGTCCTTAGAGCCCTCCTCCGGGGGATTAGCAATAATATGCTCTTTGAACCAATGCAAGAAAGTGGAGTTGTGATCTTTAGTAACTTCAGCGTCCATCCTACATACACCCCGGTCACGATACTTCTTTGCGATAATTTCTTTGTGCAGTGCCACGAAAGGATCTACCTCGTCTAGGTGTTGTAGCACTACCAAGTTTGCTCTGTCAAAGTCGCTGCGTCGATCTGAGTATGCCACGTGCAGTTCCCTGCGAACGTTGCAGTGACCTTCTCCTTCGAGCCTCCCCTCGTGCTTGTTAACGGGCAAACCAACACTAACACCAGGCGGCTGGTCTACGCCATATAGAAAATTCTCACAGAAAGAGATGCACTCTTGTGTCACATAGCCCGGGACGATGCTTCCATCCGGACGGGACATGTTACGAACGAATCCTTTGATGATCCCATTCATCCTCTCAAACGGCATCATGTTGTGCAGGAATGACGCTCCTAGGTCTATTATGTCATCCACAATATGGACACACAGATGCACCATCACGTGAAAGAACGTGGGCGGTAAGTACATCTCAAGCTCATTCAGTATCACAACGATCTCTTCCTGTAGCCTTCGGAGCTGCTTCACACTGATCGACTTTCGAGAGATGACGTCGAAAAAGTTGTAGAGACCAATAAGCGTGTCACGGACGTGCTTGTACATTGTCCCTCTAAGGGCAACAGGTAGTATCTGCGTCATCATCACATGACAGTCATGGGACTTCATCCCGCTGAACCTTTTCTTGTCCGTGTCTAGATATCTGCTTATCTTGCCACAGTAACCGGAACTAACTTTGACTCTGGTAATGCACTTAAAGAATTGATCGATCTCAGCCTGACTTAAGGTGAAGCAAGAAGGGGGGAAATAATCCTCTTTCTTTATTTTCTTGCCCTTCTTCTCCCGTGCCTTTGTCTCTGTCTCTGTCTCGTCTGACATTTTACGGGGCGGCCTGTGCAGATCTTCCGTGATTTTCAAATCTTGCAAGTCTTTTCTTGCCTTTGGCCCATCCTTGGTCTTATCCGGCATGTTCATCAGTGTTGCGAGCAAGCTCTCAAGGACATTCTTACATATATGCATTTGATCAAGGCAATGAGGTGTATCAAGTTTGTGCTAGTACTCGAAGTCCCAGAATACAGACATCGTCTTACATACCTTTAGCAGCGGCTCCGGCGCCTTTCTCATCATCTTTCCCGGCACGGGGCACTCCTTCCAGTATTTCAACAGCTCATCGATTTTGGCACTGCTCAGCTTACGTGGAGGTCCTCGATGCTCAGCGTGACCATTGAATAGATCTCCACGGTTTCTGCATGGGTCGTCCTATTCGAGCCATCTTCGATGCCCCATGTACACGATTTTCCCAGACCCGCCATCTTTCCTTGACGTTAGCTGCTGAGACGTCGTATCATCCACGCACCGCATGCATCCGCAATATCCATGGCACACCTGGCCTGCCACATATCCGTAACCAAGATAGTCCTGCACTGTCGTGATTAGCGCGACTCTCATGTTGAAATACTTGCCTTTGCTGGCGTCCCATGTCTTGGCCGGTGTTTTCCATAACGTGTCTAACTCCTCTTGAAGTAGCCCAAGATACAAATTAATATTATTTCCTGGTTGTTTCGGCCCTTGAATAAGCATGCTCATGTGAATATACTTCGATTTCATGCACAACCAGGGGGGAGGTTGTACATCCATACAAACACGATGTGCTATGGTTGGTGTTCTGGTTGCCAAACGGATTCATGCCATCGGTACACGCGTCGAGCACGATGTTCTTTGCATCACATTCAAAATACCGATCGAAGCTGTTCAACTCTCTCCACTGGCTTCCATCCTTGATGTGTCTCAGCTTCGGATCATCTCCATCATCGGGCTTCTTCCTCTCCGCGTGCCATCGCATTAGCTTTGCTTCCTTGGGATCTACAAAATACCTCTAGAGACGGGGAGTGATCGGTAAGTACAATACAACTTTCTGGGGACATTTCTTGTATCGAGAAGCATTGCACACCGGACAGCTTGTTTTTTTTTGCGTGCTCCTTCCGATAAATTATGCAATCGTTGATGCATGCATGGTATCTAACGTGTGGCAGATCAAGAGGGCACACAATCTTCTTGGCCTCATCAACACTACTAGGACATAGATTACCCACGGGAAGAACATCCTTTAGGTACTTGAGATGCTGATCGAGGCTAGTGTCAGTCCATTTGTTTTTAGCCTTCGTCTTCAGGAGTTGGAGCGTGAAAATGAAGCGGGTCACCTCAGGATTGCAACCATCATACAATGGAGTGTTCGAGTCTACCACCAGTTGCTCCAGCTTAGTCTCCTATCTAGAAGCAGCTCTCTCAGTACTCGTCTCCTTGCGAAACAATGCTTGAACATGAGGGTCCCGCACGATTGAACTTTGTACCGACGAACTCTACTGCGTGGAGTCCATGTCGTTCTCTCCGTCGCCATGTCCGGCCCCTTCTCCTCCGCCATGTCCGGCCCCTTCTCCGCCGCCATGTCCGGCCTCTTCCCCGCCGCCATTATCGATCATCTCTTCGTCTTGCCACGTGTCATCATTGCCTGCCCCGTCGGCATCCTCAACAACATCATCCTCATCTTCAATTATCCACCGAGTATAGCCATCCATGAAACTAGTCATGAGCAGGTGCTGTTTGACACGACCATTATCATGGGGGTCGAGCCAAACTATTCCTGTGCATTTTCGACACAGACATAAAACCTCTGTCCGGCTATTTTCTTTCATGTCCTACACCGGCGACCGCAACCACCTGTCCACCATCGTTCCACTGACCATCGTCAACTTTGCACGGTAATAATAAACAAATTGATTATAAAAATGCGTGCATGCATCAAAGTCATACAAAAATTCGGCATGACCTTCCTTAAAAAATAGGACATATATAGATCTAGAGTTTGCCCGGAATTCGCCGAAACGGAAATAAAAATTGACATTTCGGCAAAACATAGGCAACTCAAAAGCACAATTTGGCGTCAACTCATGCCACACACACAATTTCCATAAACATATCACACACACATAAACATATTTCCATTTGGCAAAAGCATAAAATTTTAATCACCTCTATCTCGAGATCGAGCACATGGTGATGAGATGATGATGTAGCGAGATCAAAAGTGCACGAAGCTCTTCTTGACAAAGATAGATCTAGTTAGGGGGCAAATAGGTCACTTAACTAAATGCTGCATCTACCTAGCTACCTAATTTGGGAGGAGACAACTTCAACTAGTGGAGGGGGAAGGAAAAAGAGAAAGGAGATGCATTAATGCAGATGGTGTAGTTAGGTAGGAGTAATGAAAAGAGAGAAAGGTAGGTAGAAGAGGGAGAGTAATGGGGGAGAAGTGTTGAGGAAGAAGAAGAGTGAGAGTGGGAGGATGTGGGAGGTAGGGGAAAGGGAAGAGAGGAGGGGGAGGGGAGGAGACGGGTGGGTAAAAGGTGGTGGGTTGGTGTGGATTAGTAGTAGCGCGGGACGTAAAACGCGCTGCTGATAAGAAAGTAGCAGCAGCATGCTTTCGGCAGAAGCGCTACTGCTAACTGGGACAAAAAGTGTGTCCAATTTGAAAATTAGCAGCAGCGACCTCAGAAAAACTGCGCTACTACTAAAGCTTTAGCAGTAGCGCGGCACACGGCACTGCACTGCTGCTAAATGGAGTTTGAGGGGCACTTTCAGTCGATATTTGTAGCAACGCGGGCAACACCAAGCGCGCTACTGCTAAACGCTTGTCAGTAGCGGGTTTTACACACCCGCGCTACTCCTAATTAGCAGCAGCGCTCCTTTTTGAGCCGCGCTGCTGCTAAGATTCTGTGTATATGGTTTTCCCTAGTAGTGCTAGATCGTCAAAATCTAGCCCGTGATAGAACATGAGCCCTCTAACGAAGGGATCAAGACTAAAGCCTAGCCCTCAGAGGAAGTGGGAGATGAATACAACATTCTCATTGGGTTTGGGAGTGGGGATAACCTGCCCTGGAGCGGGTAGCCTGTGAAGAATCTCGGCGGTCACATACCTAGCCTCCCTAAGCTTTTTGATGTCCTCCTCTGTGACAGAGGAGGCCATCCACCGGCCTTGAAGGTTGGTGTCAGTGTCAAAACCGGCGGATCTCGGGTAGGGGGTCCCGAACTGTGCGTATAGGCGGATGGTAACAGGAGACAAGGGACACGATGTTTTTACCCAGGTTCGGGCCCTCTCGATGGAGGTAAAACTCTACTCCTGCTTGATTAATATTGATGATATGGGTAGTACAAGAGTAGATCTACCACGAGATCAAAGAGGCTGAACCCTAGAAGCTAGCCTATGGTATGATTGTTGTTCATCCTACGGACTAAAACCCTCTGGTTTATATAGACACCGGAGAGGGTTAGTGACGGTGTCCTGGACTAGGGGGTACTCAACGCGTCGTCTCCCAATCAGTTGGATTGGGCCGAGGACCCCCATGGCCGTATACTCATGGGCCAGTCCGGACAGCTGCCGCATACAAGGAAGATTCAACAAGACTTGGCGATCAAGACAAGGACTCCTCCCCCACCGGCGTATTCGGCATGGACTCTTGTTATCCTAGGCCTCTGGTGTATTATATAAACCGGGGCCAGGCTAGTCGATAGAGAGACAACAATAACAACAATCATACCATAGGCTAGCTTCTAGGGTTTAGCCTCCTTGATCTCGTGGTAGATCTACTCTTGTAATACCCACATCATTAATATCAATCAAGCAGGACGTAGGGTTTTACCTCCATCAAGAGGGCCCGGACCTGGGTAAAACATCGTGTCCCTTGTTTCCTGTTACCATTGATCCTAAGACGCACTGCTTGGGACCACCTACCCGAGATCCGCCGGTTTTGACACTGATAGTTAGGGTTACACGGAGTCGGTTACAATGGTAGGAGATCTACATATCTGTATCGCCAAGCTTGCCTTCCACGCCAAGGAAAGTCCCATCCGGACACGGGACGAAGTCTTCAATCTTGTATCTTCATAGTCCAGGAGTCCGACCAACGGTGATGGTTCGGCTATCCGGACACACCCTAATCTAGGACTCCCTCAGTAGCTCCTGAACCAGGCTTCAATGACGACGAGTCCGGCGCGCATATTGTCTTCGGCATTGCAAGGCGGGTTACTTCATAGAAGATTTTGAACACAAGGATAGTGTCCGGCTCTGCAAAATAAGTTCCACATACCACCATAGAGAGAATAATCTTTACACAAATTCAATCCGCTGACGAATTCTACGGCGTGACGTCACACCATGGCCAAGCCTTTATTGGAATCGTTTTTACTGTCCCACCTCAGCGTGTTTAGCGAGGCGGTTTCCTTGGCACGTCTTATCAAAGCGGAGATCGTGCCCCCTTATTCCGGGATTCTCATCAATACGGGCGTGGGTAATCCAACCGCGCAATTGATTATGGCGCTTGGGAGATAAGCGAGTTTTACCAGGCTGGTGGGGGACGCATAGCTTCGTCCGTCTGTATAAGGGGATAAGGATCCACCTTTTCACCTACGCCTTCTTCCTCCTTTGCTCATCCATTTCCATGCACTCGAGCTCCAGCGCCCAAGTCTGCACATCCCTCCTCAACCTTCTCCAGCCATGTCCGGAGCGGGAGGCAAGTGGATGGTCTCATTCGTAACGGAGGAACAAGTCAAAAAGTTGAGGAAAGTCGGATACCTGCACAACGACATTGCGCACCGGCTTCCAGACGAGGGGCAACTCGTCCCCACGCCCAGGCCCCATGAGAGGGTGGTGTTCCTTCCCCATTTCCTCTACGGACTGGGCTTCCCACTCCACCCATTTGTCCGGGGGCTCATGTTCTACTACGGCCTGGATTTCCAGGATCTGGCCCTGAATTTCGTCCTTAACATCTCAGCGTTTATCGTTGTGTGCGAGGCCTTCCTCCGCATCAAGCCCCACTTCGGCTTGTGGCTGAAGACCTTCAATGTCAAGCCAAAGGTAGTGGGCGGCCAGCATGCGGAGTGCGGAGGCGCCATGGTGGGCAAGATGCCCAACGTCATATGGCTCGAGGGCTCCTTCGTGGAAACCACCAAAGGGTGGCAATCGGGGTGGTTCTGTATCACCGAGCCGCGTGACCCTGAATGGGCAGTGGCGCTCGAATTCCTATCTGGCATCCCCACACGGCTCACCTCCTGTAAAGAGAAGGGCCTGACATGGGGTGATTTGGAAGAGCTGACCGGACTCCAAACCTGAGTCCAAAACCTTGTGAACAAGAAGATCAAGCTCGTCAACGTAGTCCAGGTCATGCTCATCCGCCGGATCCTCCCGTGCCAACAACGGGCCTTCAACTTGTGGGAGTTTGATCCGGCACAACACCAAACCTTGAGCAGGCTCTTCGACACTATGTACGAAGATGCCTGGAAGGTGTTTTTCAAGGGCGCCGAGGCTCCCGCATCCGCTACCGAAGATCGTGGATTCAGCTCGCAGCGTCAAGCCAGCGAGGTAAGCTATTTTACCCTTTATAGGACACTTGTTTTTCATAGTTTGACTCTATGCGGGATCTAAACTCCCTTACCTTTGACAGGCCTGGCAGAAGAAGTCCGGGCAGGTTAACTGTCCAGCTCCCTTACCAGAAGACCCAGCAGACACCCGATTGATGGGGCTGCTGGCTCCGGCACCTCACGTGGTGCCGGATAAGAAGGCCAAGAAGAAGGCCAAGGGAACCCGAAAGAGTTCCTGGCGTCAGGTGTTATCGGACCCATCATCTGATGACTCCAAGGCGGAGTCCTCCCGCGAAGACGAGGAGGAGCAAAAAGAGGCTTCTCCCCCAGCGGGGGGAGAGAAGAAAAGGAAGGCCTCCCCAACTGGGGAGGCCGGAGGGTCCAAGAAGAGAAGGACCCTTCCTCCGGACTACTCCACCAACGCCGACGATGACGAAGAGGAGTGGCCACCGAGGGCTAAGCCCCTGGCAACATCGTAAGTGTCCGGATACCAGAATAATTCATGGAGTTTTGTTTGTCGCATAGAATCTCCTAACACCGAATACAACCCTGCAGCCGGCCCAAGGCCGGGCTCGACATTTCAACGAGCGGCTCCCTGGCTCCGTCGGACGTGTATAGCACTTCACTTCCGGCCGCCTCCTCTCCTTGCGCTGCTGATGACACCGAGGTGGGTCCCAAAAGGGGCCCAGCCAGGAGGAGGAGGTCCCGGAGGCGCCGCAAGGCAACCTCCCAGACTTTGGGCATAAGGGGGATCAAACCCCAAGGGGTTCTAAGTCCGGCCCTAGGCCGGACTCCGCACCGGAACCTTCAGTGGTTCCGGAGTCCTGCAGGTGGCCCCTTCGTAAGAAGGGCAAGACTGCGATGCCGGTGGCCTCCGTCCAACCGGAGGCACCAGATAGCTTGCTGGAGGCGCTTAACGGTGCCTCCATCGATGAGGAGCACCGCATTATCATGAGTGCGGTGATCCAGAAAGTTCAGTCCGCCAAGAGCGGGCTGACTGAAGCCTGTACCAGCCTTCTAACAGGCTTTGAGGTAAGTTTTTAAGATATGTAAGAATATTACCGCATAGACAGTAGCCCCTGATGCTTAGTTCGGTGTTCGGAAAGAAAACCCAAGCTGAGGATCTAAAAAGATATACAGAGGAGTCTAACATAAATATGTCAATATGGGAATGCAGGCTGTGCTGCTGACCTCTGCCGCACTGACTGCGGAGATCAATGCATTGAAGGAGAGCCTCGAGCGGTCCGAGAACGAGCTCGGCCTTGCCAAGAAGCAGCTCAAGGACAAGGAAGGTAAGTAATACCTTATTAAAGTAATACCTTATAGAAAGGATTTTGGTTGCAAAAAATGACAGGAATAACGTGAGTATTGCAGGTGCCACGAACGAGGTGGCGACCCTGAAGGAAGCGGTGTCCAAGGCTGAAAACAGTGCGGCCGCGGAGCGCACGGAGCGAGAGAAGCAGGAGGCGCGGGTGGCGGAGGTGCGGCAAGAACTCCAGGCTCTCGTGGAAAAACACGAGAGTTTGGAGCGTGACTCGAAGACTCGAGAGTCCGAGCTCGCCTTGGCTCTTGAGAGTGCCAAAGCCGCTAAGGCCGAAGCCCAGAAGGCCCTCCAGGAGATTGAGGCGATAAAAAAGATAGCGGCGGGTAAGGCATCTATATGCAAAGCAAGCATGTAAAAGTGAATTATATGTTACTTACCTGAATCCGGAGCTCTCCAGGAGCGTTCGCAGATCCGCCCCGTAGTGTGTCCGATGCTGCCGTGTTCTACCGAGCCAAGGAGGGGAACTCGACGAAAAAGGTGTTCTGGTCTCAATATGCTGAGGCCGGACATCCGGTGCCCCTGAGCGACCGGCTGAAGCAGCTGTCGAGCTCCACAAGGTGGCCGAACAGGCCATGAAGGGCCTCATAGTTCGGTTGTGGCCTAAAGAAGCCATACCTGGGAGCTACTTCGGTCTGGTGCGGCGGCTGGTGGACGCCTGTCCATGGATTGAAGTCATCAAGCGCTCCGTCTGCTTTGAAGGTGTCCGTCGGGCCCTTGCCCGTGCTAAAGTGCACTGGGGCAAGATGGACGCCGAGAAGATTGTGACGAACGCGCCACCGCCGGGCAAGGAGTATCGCAAGCCCGAGATGTACTATGAGGGCATCCTAAAGGGTGCCCGCCTTATAGCGGGTGAATGCTCCAAAGATGTAATTTTTGAGTAGACTCGCATTTGTTATCCTATACGCTGAAAACTTTGTTCATATGTGCTAAGCAACACTTGTTAATTTAAAATATTACCTTCTGTGCGGCCATTTATCAAATTTGAGAGATGGCGAGTCGTTGGCTTCAGCCCCCATGCCACGAGTGTTGGGGTGTTCGGGATAAACTTGATCGCTCTTGTTCCCATTCTTGGGTCCTTCGAGGGAGGCGTTCAACACGACAAATGAGGCAACCGTACTATAATGCTTGAACACTCTCACTTAGCCATAGAATTCTATAATTTTAAATTTCGGCGAAGCCCCTAGTATTCGGAAGACCGAGTTCGGGGCACTATCCACGCCTTGGCCGGACAATGCCGACTCCTCGCTCTAAGCGGCATGAGTCTTTAGGGACCCGAAAAACCTCTCGAACAGCGACCGGCTCTTTCCCTATCATGACGGTCAGTTTTAGCTTTCTCCACTAAGGTGCTCAACCCAGCTCAAGCGGGGCACAATCGCAGTGGTTCTCCTAGCACTACCTTAGCCTATATAATGGAACATAAGGTACCAAAACATGGGAGCCGGGCAAACCCAACTATTGACCCAAGACATGATTCGGAGCCGATGCATATAATGCTATAAGTTCGGGGTGCCGCACTTGTGAAAGTGTTCGGACTTATCACACCATGTTTTGGGGTATTTAAGCCCCTGGTGTACTGACCGTACCAAGTTGTACGGGTGCAACATGTCATAGATGAACATTTATGGAGAACAAAAGGAATGCAATAATAAGCAGAAGCTATGTATTGTTTATGCAAAAGATACTGCAATGAAAGCAGAACGATACAAATAGTGCAATAAGCAAGGGATGGGACTATTTAACATGTCCCCCTCCAGGGGTAGGCTGCGGGATGGTATGTAAAACAAGTATACTGCTCGTAATAGAGACCACCTGGACACTCGATGTAGCTTTTCTGCTTCCCTGGCTGTTGCATCGTGAGTTCGGCGATTCTACTGCCGGACAGGGCTTCTGGAAAACGGAGTCCTGAGAATAAGAAAAAAATAATGACACAATTGGGAGCCCCTGGTGCGATTGAGCCGCACTCTGGGCATGCCGTGGTCGTGCCCCTCCCCCTATGCCCATGGTATCTCCAGAGCGTAGTTATGTACGCGTGGTACTGGTCTCGCGATTTCGCGAGGGCTGGGGTTGGGGCCGCATTGCTACGTGTGCTCGAAATGTGCTAGGCGGTCTTGTTGTAGGTTACTCCGGGCGCGCTTGACGGTGTCCGGACGTTTAGTAGTCGGACTCGAGAATTGCCTTAAGAGGCTGCTTTGTACTTCCGCTGCAAGGGCCGTCGCATGCTCCTCCGTTCGGAGAGAGAATTCAGTGTGTCCATTAACCGCGATTACTCCTCAAGGGCCTGGCATCTTGAGCTTGAGGTATGCGTAGTGCGGCACCGCATTGAACTTTGCAAATGCGGTTCGTCCAAGCAGTGCGTGATAGCCGCTGCGGAACAGGACTATGTCGAAGATTAATTCCTCGCTTCGGAAGTTATCCGAGGATCCGAAGACCACTTCGAGTGTAACTGAGCCTGTACAGTTGGCCTCTACACCTGGTATGACGCCTTTAAAGGCCGTTTTTGTGGGTTTAATCCTTGAGGGGTCTATGCCCATTTTGCGCACTGTATCCTGGTAAAGCAGGTTCAGGCTGCTGCCGCCATCCATCAGGACTCTAGTGAGGTGAAATCCGTCAATGATTGGGTCAAGAACCAATGTGGCGAATCCGCCGTGGCCGATGCTAGTGGGGTGGTCCCTTCGATCAAAAGTGATCGGGCAGGAGGACCACGGGTTGAACTTTGGAGCGACTGGCTCCATCGCGTATACGTCCCTTAGTGCACGCTTCCGCTCCCTTTTGGGTATGTGGGTTGCGTATATCATGTTAACCGTCCGCACTTGTGGGGGAAAGCCCTTTTGTCCTCTATTGTTTGGCAGTCGGGGCTCCTCCTCGTCATTGCTATGCAGCCCCTTGTCGTTGTTTTCGGCATTTAACTTGCCTGCCTGCTTGAACACCCAACAATCCCTGTAGGTGTGGTTGCCTGGTTTTTCGGGGGTGCCATGTATCTGGCACGAGCGATTGAGTATTCGGTCCAAATTGGACGGGCCCTGAGTATTTCTTTTGAACGGCTTTTTCCGCTGACCGGGTTGAATCCGGCATTGACTGTCGTATCTTCAGCATTATCACCGTTAATGCGGAGCTTGTGCTTGTTGCGACGCGACCTGCCATTGCTGTCCTTGTTATCCAAACTACCAGGGTTTTTGGTCAGGTTGTTACTGCGAGCTAGCCAACTGTCCTCTCCCGCATAGAAGCGGGTCATGAGTGATGTGAGGGCTGCCATGGATTTCGACTTTTCCTATCCTAGGTGCCGGGCAAGCCACTCGTCGAGGATGTTATGTTTGAAGGCTGCAAGGGCCTCAGCATCCGGACAGTCAATGATTTGATTTTTCTTGGTTAAGAACCGTTTCCAGAATTGTCTGGCTGATTCATCTGGCTGCTGAATTATGTGGCTTAGGTCATCAGCGTTTGGTGGTCGCACATATGTGCCATGGAAGTTATGAAGGAATGCAGCTTCCAGGTCTTCCCAACAACCAATTGATTCTGCTGGCAAGCTGTTGAGCCAATGCCGAGCTGGTCCTTTAAGCTTGAGTGGGAGGTATTTGATGGCGTGTAGATCATCACCGCGAGCCATGTGGATGTGAAGGAGATAATCCTCGATCCAAACCACAGGATCTGTTGTGCTGTCGTATGATTCAATGTTTACGGGTTTGAAACCCTCAGGATTTGATGATCCATTACTTCGTTTGTGAAGCATAATGGGTGTGCGGCGCCTCTGTATTGGGCTATATCACAACGCAGCTCCAATGAGCTTTGTCTACTGTGTTCGGCCCGGCCGGAATTGCTGTATCCAGCGTGACAGTTGTCATCACGTGTCGTGGGGCGCCCATGCGATTCATAGATCGATCTTATTTGCCTTGCCTTGTCCTCCAATATGTCTCGCAAGTCTGGCGCATTTCCCCGTGGCTTTGTGATTTTTTAGTGACGCCGGGGTGTAGCTTTAGTGGAGGGCCTAGAGGCCTCTCTGTCGCGGCCACGAGTTGGACGGTCGGCCGCGTCATGCACTGGTGATGTAGGTTTGGTTGCTTCCTCCTCTAATTGGGGTAGCAGCCTGCATTTTGGGTAGCTCTTGGAGGAGCGATCGAGTTTGTACTCTTCGGCTGCAAGGACTTCGGTCCATCTGTCAGCTAGCAAGTCTTGGTCAGCTCTAAGCTGCTGCTGCTTTTTCTTGAGGCTGCTTGCCGTGGCCATAAGCCTGCGCTTGAAACGCTCTTGTTCGATGGGATCCTCGGGCACGACAAATTCATCATCGTCGAGGCTTGCTTCATCTTCGGAGGGAGGCATATAATTATCGTCCTCTACCTCTCTGTCTGCCGCTCTATCATGAGGGCTGGCTTCTCCCTCCTCCTGTGTTGAATCCTGCTGGAGGGGGTTGTCTTCGGCACTGTCCGGGGTATTATTATCTCCCGTGCCAGAATCACCGTTTTTGCTGTGGCGGGATTTAGAGCGGCGCCATTGACGCCGGCGCTTGGGTTGTTTCTTGGAGAGGTCATCCTCCGCTTTTCCATTGCCATTCCCATCTTTTGGGATGTCCACCATGTATATGTCGTATGACGAGGTGGCCGTCTAGTGCCCTGTAGGCGCTGGTTCTTGGTTGTCTCCTGCATCGTCGTCCATACCGTCGATGTCTTCGGAGTCGAAGTCGAGCATGTCGGTTAAATCATCAACAGTGGCTACAAAGTGGGTGGTGGGTGGACGTTGAATTTCTTCGTCGTCCGCATCCCAACCTTCCTGACCATAGTCCGGCCAGGGCTCTCCTGATAAAGAGAGAGACTTTAGTGAATTCAGGATGTCGCCAAAGGGCGAGTGCTGAAAGATGTCCGCGGCAGTGAACTCCATAACCGGCGCCCAATCGGATTTGATTTGCAGGGGCGCGGGAGGTTCAGAGTCCGGAGAGGAGTCCGGCAGCTTGGAGTCATGGGCTTTGCAAAGGACAGGGATGGTGTTTGGCTCAATCGCCGTAGAGATCATAGCCCCCGAGGCGGTGTCCAGCCACTCATCCTCGATCGGCGAAGTCGGCTCCGAGCTAAGGGTCGTAGCGGACGCTGGTGCAGCCTCCAGGGCACTGTTCAGCGACAGAGCTAGATCATACCCATCAAGACAGTGCGGCGCGCTTGGCTGTGGCTCAAATCCGTCGAAGATCAAGTCTCCACGGATGTCAGCCGTGTAGTTCAAACTCCCAAATCTGAACTGATGGCCAAGGGCGTAGCTTTCGATCTGCTCCAGACGGACAAGTGAATTGGCCCGCAGTGCAAAGCCACCGAATACGAAGATCTGTCCGGGGAGAAAAGTCTCACCCTGGACCGTGTCGTTGTTGATGATCGAAGGAGCCATCGGGCCCAAAGGTGAAGACACAGAGGAACTCTCAATGAAAGCACCAATGTCGGTGTCAAAACCGGCGAATCTCGGGTAGGGGGTCCCAAACTGTGCGTCTAGGCGGATGGTAACAGGAGACAAGGGACACGATGTTTTTACCCAGGTTCAGGCCCTCTCGATGGAGGTAAAACCCTACTCCTGCTTGATTAATTTTGATGATATGGGTAGTACAAGAGTAGATCTACCACGAGATCAAAGAGGCTGAACCCTAGAAGCTAGCCTATGGTATGATTGTTGTTCGTCCTACGGACTAAAACCCTCCGGTTTATATAGACATCGAAGAGGGTTAGGGTTACACAGAGTCGGTTACAATGGTAGGAGATCTACATATCCGTATCGCCAAGCTTGCCTTCCACGCCAAGGAAAGTCCCATCCGGACATGGGACGAAGTCTTCAATCTTGTATCTTCATAGTCCAGGAGTCCGGCCAACGGTGATAGTTCGGCTATCCAGACACCCCCTAATCCAGGACTCCCTCAGTTGGGTCCGGACATAGTTCAAGGTTCGGAGCACTTGGACTAAACCTTGGGTGTTGGAACTCGAGGTAGGAGAAGGGAAGGATCTAGCGTGGAAAGAAAAGGACAGGTCTTGGCCTCCTTATAAAGGGGGCGAATATCATGCGTCCGCCACGTGGCCGTTTGGAGCTTGCCTAAAACCGAGGAGTCATACTAACGGCACGGTTGGGTTACCCACACCCGTATTGTTGAGAATCCCGTGATAAGGGGACACGTTCTCTACTTCGACAAGATGTGCCAATAAAACTGCCTCGCAAGCCGTGCAGTAGCAGGTTGAGAAAAATGGTTCGCATAATAACCGGGCCGCAGCATGATGTCACGCTATGAAAAATTGTCAGCAGATTAGATTTGTGAAAGATTGTGCTCCCTATGGTGGTATGTGGAATTTGTTTTGCAGAGCCAGACACGATTCGTGTGTTCAAAATCTAGCTTGGAGTATTCAGAGAAGGAACCCGCCTTGCAATGTCGAAGACAATATGCGCGCCGGACTCATCGTCATTGAAGCCTAGTTCAGGGGCTACTGAGGGAGACCCGGATTAGGGGGTCCTCGGGCAGCCGGACTATATGCTTATGCCGGACTGTTGGATTATGAAGATACAAGATTGAAGACTTCGTCCCGCGTCGGGTGGGACTCTCCTTTGCATGGATGGCAAGCTTGGCGATTCGGATATGTAGATTTCCTTCTCTGTAACCGACTCTGTGTAACCCTAGCCCCCTCCGGTGTCTATATAAACCGGAGGGTTTAGTCCATAGGACAACAACAATCATAATCATATGCTAGCTTCCAGGGTTTAGCCTCTACGATCTCGTGGTAGATCAACTCTTGTAATACTCATATCATCAAGATCAATCAAGCAGGAAGTAGGGTATTACCTCCATAGAGAGGGCCCGAACCTGGGTAATCATTGTGTCCCCCGCCTCCTATTATCATTAGCCTTAGACGCACAGTTCGGGACCCCCTACCCGAGATCCGCCGGTTTTGACACCGACAGCCGTCAATGCAGGATTCAGCGGCTCCAAGTCCGGTCAACGGAAAAAGCCATTTAACAGAAACAATCCGGGCCCGTCCAGTCTGGACCGCATAGTCGATCGCTCATGTCAAATCCACGACACCCCCGATAAACCATCCAACCACACCAACAGAGAATGTTGGGTATTTAAGCAAGCCGGGAAGCTGAACGCCGAAAACAAGGAAAAGGGGACGCACAGTGACGACGACGAGGAGCCCCGGCGACCGAACACAGGGGGACAGAAGAAATTTCCTCCCCAAGAAAAAACGGTAAATATGATATACGCCACCCATATTCCCAAACGGGAGCGGAAGCGCGCACTAAGGGACGTCTACGTGATGGAGCCAGTCGCCCCAAAGTTCAACCCATGGTCTTCCTGTCCGATCAACTTTGATCACAGGGACCATCCGATAAGTACTCGTCTTGGCGGCTCAACCGCACTAGTCCTCGACCCTATCATCGACTGATTCCACCTTACACGATTCCTTATGGATGGTGGCACCAGCCTGAACCTGCTTTATCAGAATATAGTGCGCAAAATGGGCATCGATCCCTCAAGGATCAAACCCATCAAAACCACCTTCAAAGGTGTCATACCTGGTGTAGAGGCATGTTGCACAGGCTCAATCACATTGGAAGTGGTCTTCGGATCCCCGGATAACTTCCGAAGCTAGGAGTTAATCTTTCATATCGTCCCCTTCTGCAGTGGTTATCATGCACTGCTCGAACGAACCGCATTTGCTCGATTTAATGCGGTGCTACGCCTATCTCAAGCTCAAGATGCCCGGACCTCGCGGTGTTATAACAGTCAATGGAAATACAGAGTGCTCCCTCCATACGGAGGAACACACCGTGGCCCTTGTAGTAGAAGTACAGAGCAGCCTCCTTAGGCAAACTCTTAGTTCGGCAATAAAGCCCCTGGATACCATCACGAGAGCCCGGAGCACCCTGCAACAGGATTGTCCGGACCGTCCAGAGCTTGCATAGCAATTTGGCCTCCATCCTAGTCCCAGGCAAACATCTAAATTTGTGCTGCGCGTACATAATTACGCACTTAAAATACCATGGGCATAGACGGAGGCACAATTAGACAGCGGTCCACAATGCGGCTCAACCGCCCCAGGATCCGCATACCTTCACCTTTTTCTTTATTTCAGGTTCTTCGCTTCATGAGGCTCTTACGATAACCTGATCGTCAGACCCATCACTGGACGGATACACCAAGGAATCAAGGAGCTTTGACGTACAAGGGAATCCCCAGGTGGTCTCTGCTAACGATCGTTATACCTGTTTTACATACCCACATGCAGCTCGCTCTTGGTAAGGGCATATCAAATAGCCCTACTTGCTTATCGCACTACTTGTATACATACGCCTTGACATATCATTCAAATAACAATGGAAAACAATTTACAGTGTCAGCTTATTACTTCATTTCTTTTTCCTTGACTATTTATTTATTACAAATTGCACCCGTACATTCTGGTACGTTCAGTTCGCCAGGGGCATTAGTGTACCCCATAACACGGGAAGAAAGTCTGGACACTTTCGACAGTGCGGCACCCCGAACTTATAGCATTATATGCATCAACTCTGAATCATGTCTTGGGTCAATAGTTGGGTTGCCCGGCTCCTGGGCTTGCTACCCTATGTTCCGCTATATCGTCTAGGTTAGTAAAAGGAGAACTACTGCGATCGTGTCCCGGTTCTTCCGGACGAGCACCTCGGTAGAGAAAGCGGAAAACTGACTGTCATGATGCGGCGAGAGTTGATCGCTGTTCAAGAGGTCTCAAATCCTTAAAGATTTTTTCCACTTCATGCGAGGAATCGGTCTTTGTCCGATTTAGACGTGTATATATCGCCCCAAGTTCGGCCTTCCGAATACCAGGGGCTACGCCAAAATTTAAAATTATAGAACGTCTATGGCTAAGTGAGGGTGATAAAGCTGTATAGTCCAATTGCCTTGTTCATTGTGCTAGACAACTCCTTAAAGGACCAAAAACTTGTATAAAGAGTGTTTAGATTTATCCCGAACACCCCATTACTAGTTACATGGGGGCAGAAGCCGACGACTGGCCAACTCTCAGATTTTATAAAACGGCCGCACAGGAGGTAAAATTTTAAATCAACACGCATTCTATTGCACAAATGAACTTGTTTCATATTACAGGATAAAATGAATGTATTCATTAAAAAATTACATCCTTGGCACATTGCTTCGCCACAAGGCGGGAGCCCTTTAGGACACTATCATAATAAGTTTCGGGTCGGCGGTGCTCCTTGCCCTTCGGCGGCCCCTCGGTCATTAGCGCCATGGCGTCCATCTTCACCCAATGCATCTTTGCACGAGCAAAGGCCATCCGCGCACCTTCAATAAAAACTGACCGCTTTATGACTTCAAGTCGGGAGCAAGCACTCACAAGCCGCTTCACGAGACCGAAGTAGCTGCTGGGCATAGGCTCGATTGGCCATAGCCGGACTATGAGGTCCTTCATGGCCAGTTCGGCTACCTTGTGCAGCTCGACCAGTTGCTTCAGCTGGTCGCTCAAGGGCATCGGATGTTCTGTCCCAAGATATTGAGACCAGAATAGCTTCTCCGTTGAGCTCCCTTCTTCGGCTCGGTAGAACTCTATGGCATCTGATATGCTGCGCGACAGATCCGCAAACGCTCCTGGAGAATTCCAAATTCGGGTAAGTAAAAAGAACGTCTCTTTCACATGCTTGCTTTGCATAACAAATGCCTAACCCGCCGCAATCGTTTTTGCCACCTCGATCTACAGGAGGGCCCTTTGGGCTTCGGCTTTGGCGTCTTGTGCGCTCTCGAGGGCCTTGGCAAGCTCAAACTCTTGAGTCTTAGAATCACGCTCCAAGGACTCGTACTTCTGGACGAAATCCTGGAGCTCTTGCTTGACCTCGCTGACGCGGTCCTCTTGCATCTCACGCGCGGTGCGTGATACGTCTCCAATGTATCTATAATTTTTGATTGTTCCATGCTATTATATTACCCCTTTTGGATGTTTATGGGCATTATTTTACATATTTATATCATTTTTGGGACTAACCTACTAACCGGAGGCCCAACCCGTATTGCTGTTTTTTTGCCTATTTCAGTATTTCGAAGAAAAGGAATATCAAACGGAGTTCAAACGGAGTTCAAACGGAATGAAACCTTCGGAGGCGTGATTTTTGGAATGAACATGATCCAGAGGACTTGGAGTGCAAGTCAAGAAGAAGGCAAAGCTTCCATGAGATAGGAGGGCACGCCCCCCCTATAGGGCGCCCCCCTATCTCGTGGGCCCCTCGGACGTCCACCGACGTACTTGTTCCTCCTATATAAGCCTACGTACCCCCAAAAACATCCAGGGAGCACCCGAAACACAATTTCCACCGCCGTAAACTTCTGTATCCGCGATATCTCATCTTGGAGCCTTCGCCGACACTCTGCCGGAGGGGGGAATCGACCATGGAGGGCTTCTACATCAACACCATAGCCCTTCCGATGAGTTGTGAGTAGTTTACCACAGACCTACGGGTCCATAGTTATTAGCTAGATGGCTTCTTCTCTTTTTTTGGATCTCAATACAATGTTCTCCCCCTCTCTTGTGGAGATCTATTTGATGTAATCTCTTTTTGCGGTGTGTTTGTCGAGATCCGATGAATTGTGGGTTCATGATCAAGTTTATCTACTAATAATATTTGAATCTTCTCTGAATTATTTTATGTATAATTGAGTTATCTTTGCAAGTCTCTTTGAATTATCAGTTTGGTTTGGCCACTAGATTGATCTTTCTTGCCATGGGAGAAGTGCTTAGCTTTGGGTTCAATCTTGCGGTGTCCTTACCCAGTGACAGAAAGGGTTACAAGGCACGTATTGTATTCTTGCCATCGAGGATAAAAAGATGGGTTTTATATCATATTGCTTGAGTTTATCCCTCTACATCATGTCATCTTGCTTAATGCGTTGCTCTGTTCTTTGTGAACTTAACACTCTAGATGCAGGCAGGAGTCGGTCGATGCGTGGAGTGATAGTAGAAGATGCAGGCAGGAGTCGGTCTACTTGTTGCGGACGTGATGCCTATATACATGATCATGCCTAGATAATCTCATAATTATTCACTTTTCTATCAATTGCTCGACAGTAGTTTGTTCACCCACCGTAATACTTATGCTATTTTGAGAGAAGCCTCTAGTGAAACCTTTGGCCCTGGGGTCTATCTCTTATCATATTTGCTTCCAATCTACTTTTATTTGCATCTTTACTTTTTGCATCTATATTATAAAATACCAAAAATATATTTATCTTATCATACTATCTCTATCAGATCTCACTTTTGCAAGTGGCCGTGAAGGGATTGACAACCCCTTTATTGCGTTGGTTGCGAGTTCTTGGTTTGTTTGTGTAGGTGCGTGGGACTTTTAAGGAGCCTCCTACTGGATTGATACCTTGGTTCTCAAAACTGAGGGAAATACTTACACTACTCTGCTGCATCACCCTTTCCTCTTCAAGGAAACCCAACGCAAGCTCAAGACGTAGCAAGAAGGATTTCTGGCACCGTTGCCGGGGAGGTCTTCTCTCAAGTCAGGCATACCAAGTACCCATCACAAACTCATCTCCCTCGCATTTACATTATTTGCCATTTGCCTCTCGTTTTCCTCTCCCCCACTTCACCCTTGCCTAGAAAACTTAATGATGAGGGGGAACCTACTATAAAGATTAAAATTAAAGATCATGAGTGTTTTGCTTTCTGTGATTTGGGTGCTAGTGTTTCCATGATTCCAAAAACTTTATGTGATATTCTAGGTTTCCATGATCTTGATGATTGCTCTTTAAATTTGCACCTTGCGGATTCCACCATTAAAAAGCCAATGGTAAGAATCAATGATGTTCGCATTCTTGCAAATAGAAATTTGGTGCCCGTAGATTTTAACGTTCTTGATATAGATTGCAATCTTTCTTTCCCTATTATTCTTGGTAGACCTTTCCTTAGAACAATTGGCGTGATTATTGATATGAAGGAAGGGAATATTAGATTCCAATTTCCATTAAAGAAAGGCATGGAGCACTTTCCAAGAAAGAAATTCAAATTACCTTATGAATCTATCATGCGGGCTACTTATGAATCTAGTGCCAAAGATGGCACAACTTAGATCTATCTTCGCTTTTATGCCTAGCTAGGGGCATTAAACGATAGCGCTAGTTGGGAGGCAACCCAATTTTCTTTGTGTTTTTTGTTTTTGTTCCTGTTTAGTAATAAGTACTGCTTCTACTTTCTGTTTAGATGTGTTTTTATCTTTTAATTAGTGTTTGTGCCAAGTAGAACCTATAGGATAAACTATGATGATAGTTGATTTGATTCTGCTGAAAAACAGAAACTTTGTGCTCACGAGAAAAAATTCAGTAAATCACAGAAATGTGATTTTGCATTGATTATTTTTTATGCTGATCAATAAACAAATTTTACAGTACTTCCTATTTTGGTAGGATTTGTAGATTTCCAGAAGTTTGCGTTAGTTACAAATTGCCACAGACTATTCTATTTTTGACAGATTCTGTTTTCCGTGTGTTGTTTGATTATTTTGATGCATCTATGGCTAGTAAAATAGTTTATAAACCATAGAGAAGTTGGAATACAGTAGGTTTAACACCAAAATAAATAAATAATGAGTTCATTACACTACCTTATGTGGTGGTTTTGTTTTCTTTCACTAACGGAGCTTATAAGATTTCCTCTTGAGTTTTGTGTTGTGAAGTTTTCAAGTTTTGGGTAAAGCTTTTATGGACTATGGAATAAGGAGTGGCAGGAGACTAATCTTGGGGATGCCCAAGGCACCCCAATATATTCAAGGATAGCCAAAAGCCTAAGCTTGGGGATGCCCCAGGAAGGCATCCCCTCTTTCGTCTTCGTTCATTGGTAACTTTACTTGGAGCTATATTTTTATTCAACACATGATATGTGTTTTGCTTGGAGCATCGTGTATTATATTAGTCTTTGGTTTTAAGTTTACCAAAATCATCCTTGCTGTACACACATTTTCGGAGAAGCCTATTTGATTATAATTTGCTAGAATACTCTATGTGCTTCACTTATATCTTTTGAGCTTGATAGTTTTTGCTCTAGTGATTCACTTATATCTTTTAGAGCACGGTGGTGACTTATTTTTGTAGAAATTTCTAGTCTCTCATGCTTCACTTATATCTTTTTGAGAGTCTTTTAGAACAGCATGGTATTTTCTATGGTTACAAAATTGGTCCTAGAATGGTAGGCATCCAAGTTGGTTATAATAAAAACTATCATAGGAAGTGAATTGGATGCTATGATCAATTTGATACTTGATAATTGTTTTGAGATATGGAGGTAGTGATATTAAAGTCATGCTAGTTGGGTGATTATGAATTTAAAGAATTCTTGTGTTGAAGTTAGCAAGTCCCGTAGCATGCACATATGGTTAAAGTTGTGTAACAAATTTGAAACATGAAGTGTACCTGGCTTGTGCATCCTTATGAGTGGCGGTTGTGGACGAGCGATGGTCTTTTCCTACCAATCTATCGCCCTAGGAGCATGCGTGTAGTACTTTATTTTTGATGACTTCTAAATTTTTGCAATAAGTATATGAGTTCTTTTGACTAATATTAAGTCCATGAATTATACGCACTTTTAGCTTTCCACCATTGCTAGCCTCTTCGGTACCGTGCATTGCCCTTTCTCACCTTGAGAGTTGGTGCAAACTTCGCCGGTGCATCTAAACCCCGTGATACGATACGCTCTATCACACATAAACCTCCTTATATCTTTCTCAAAACAGCCACTATACCTACCTATCATGGCATTTCCATAGCCATTCCGAGATATATTGCCATGCAACTTTCCACCGTTCCATTCATCATCCTCATGACATACTTTACTTCTGTCATATTGCCATTGCATGATCATGTAGTTGACATCGTATTTGTGGCAAAGCCACCATGCATTATTTTTCATACATGTCACTCTTGATTCATTGCACCATCCCGGTACACCGCCAGAGGCATTCATATAGAGTCATATCTTGTTCTAGTTTCGGGTTGTAAGTCATATGTTGTAATCAATACAAGTGTGATGATCATCATTATTAGAGCATTGCCCAAAGAAAAAAAGGAAAAAAAAGAAGAAAGGCCAAAAGAAAAAAAGAAAGGCCCAAAAAAAAGAAAACGAAAAAAAGAAAAAGAAATAAATAAAAAGGGAAATGTTACTATCTCTTTTTCCACACTTGTGCTTCAAAGTAGCACCTCGTTCTTCATGTAGTCAGTCTCAATATATTGTGCTTCAAAGTAGCACCATCATTTAGTGAGTCACATAGATTGTCTTTTCATACTAGTGGGAATTTTTCATTATAGAACTTGGCTTGTATATTCCTACAATGGGCTTCCTCAAATGCCCTAGGTCTTCATGAGCAAGCAAGTTGGATGCACACCCACTAGTTTTCTTTTGTTGAGCATTCATTTATAGCTCTAGTGCATCCGTTGCATGGCAATCCCTACTCCTCATGTTGACATCAATTGATGGGCATCTCCATAGCCCGTTGATTATCCTCATCAATGTGAGACTTTCTCCTTTTTGTCTTCTCCACACAATCCCCATCATCATATTCTATTCCACCCATAGTGCTATATCCATGGCTCACGCTCATGTATTGCATGAAGGTTGAAAAAGTTTGAGATTATTTAAGTATGAAACAATTGCTTGGCTTGTCATTGGGGGTATAGAAGTTGGGAACATCTTTGTGTGACAAAAATGAAGCATAACCTAACTATATGATTTTGTAGGGATGAACTTTCTTTTGCCATGTTATTTTGAGAAGACATGATTGCTTTGATTAGTATACTTGAAGTGTTACTATTTCTTTTATAATTATGAACTTTTATTTTGAATCATTTGGATCTGAACATTCATGCCACAATAAAGAAATTTACATTAATAATTATGCTAGGTAGCATTCGACATCAAAAATTCTCTTTTTTTAATCATTTACCTACTCGAGGACGAGCAGGAATTAAGCTTGGGGGTGCTTGATACGTCTCCAACGTATCTATAATATTTGATTGTTCCATGCTATTATATTATCCCTTTTGGATGTTTATGGGCTTTATTTTACATATTTATATCATTTTTGGGACTAACCTACTCTCCGAAGGCCCAGCCCGTATTGCTGTTTTTTTTGCCTATTTCAGTATTTCGAAGAAAAGGAATATCAAACGGAGTCCAAACGGAAGGAAACCTTCGGAGGCGTGATTTTAGGAATGAACGTAATCCAGAGGACTTGGAGTGCAAGTCAAGAAGCAGCTGAAGCTTCCACGAGATAGGAACACCCGAAACACAATTTCCACTGTCGTAACCTTCTATATCCGCGAAATCTCATCTTGGAGCCTTCGCCGGCACTCTACCGGAAGGGGGAATCGACCACGGAGGGCTTCTACATCAACACCATAGCCCTTCCGATGAGTTGTGAGTAGTTTACCACAGACCTACGAGTCCATAGTTATTAGCTAGATGGCTTCTTCTCTCTATTTGGATCTCAATACAATGTTCTCCCCCTCTCTTGTGGAGATCTATTCGACGTAATCTCTTTTTGCGGTGTGTTTGTCGAGATCCGATGAATTGTGGGTTTATGATCAAGTTTATCTACTAATAATATTTGAATCTTCTTTGAATTCTTTTATGTATGATTGAGTTATCTTTGCAAGTCTCTTTGAATTATCAGTTTGGTTTGGCCTACTAGATTGATCTTTCTTGCCATGGGAGAAGTGCTTAGCTTTGGGTTCAATCTTGCGGTGTCCTTACCCAGTGACAGAAAGGGTTGCAAGGCACGTATTGTATTGTTGCCATCGAGGATAAAAAGATGGGGTTTACATCATATTGCTTGAGTTTATCCCTCTACATCATGTCATGTTGCTTAATGCGTTGCTCTGTTCTTTGTGAACTTAATACTCTAGATGCAGGCAGGAGTCGGTCGATGCGTGGAGTGATAGTAGTAGATGCAGGCAGGAGTAGGTCTACTTGTTGCGGACGTGATGCCTATATACATGATCATGCCTAGATAATCTCATAATTATTCGCTTTTCTATCAATTGCTCGACAGTAATTTGTTCACCCACCGTAATACTTATGCTATTTCGAGAGAAGCCTCTAGTGAAACCTATGGCCCCCGGGTCTATCTCTTATCATATTTGCTTCCAATCTACCTCTATTTTCATCTTTACTTTTTGCATCTATATTATAAAATACCAAAAATATATTTATCTTATCATACTATCTCTATCAGATCTCACTTTTCTAAGTGGTCGTGAAGGCATTGACAACCCCTTTATTGCGTTGGTTGTGAGTTCTTGGTTTGTTTGTGTAGGTGCGTGGGACTTTTGAGGAGCCTCCTACTGGATTGATACCTTGGTTCTCCAAAACTGAGGGAAATACTTACGCTACTCTGCTGCATCACCCTTTCCTCTTCAAGGAAAACCAACGCAAGCTCAAGACGTAGCAAGAAGGATTTTTGGCGCCGTTGCCGGGGAGGTCTTCACTCCAGTCAGACATACCAAGTACCCATCACAAACTCATCTCCCTCGCATTTACATTATTTGCCATTTGCCTCTCGTTTACCAGTCCCCTACTTCACCCTTGCCATTTTTTTCGCCCTCTCTTTCCATCTCCTCCTCTCTTTCCGCTTGCCTTTTGTTTGCTTGTGTGTTGGATTACTTGTTGCCATGGCGCAAGATAATACCAAATTGTGTGATTTCTCAAATACCAATAATAATGATTTCCTTAGTACTCCAATTGCTCCTCTTAATGATGTTGAGTCTTGTGAAATCAATGCTGCTTTGATGAATCTTGTTATGAAAGATCAATTCGCCGGCCTTCCTAGTGAAGATGCCGCTTCTCATCTAAACAACTTTGTTGATTTGTGTGATATGCAAAAGAAGAAAGATACGGATAACAATATTGTCAAATTGAAGTTATTTCTGTTCTCACTTAGATATCGTGCTAAAGTTTGGTTCTCATCTTTTCCTAAAAATAGTATTGATTCTTGGAACAAGTGCAAGGATGCTTTTATCTCTAAGTATTTTCCTCCCGCTAATATTATCACTCTTAGGAACGACATCATGAATTTTGAACAACTTGATCATGAGCATGTTGCCCAATCTTGGGAAAGAATGAAATTGATGATTCGCAATTGCCCTACACATGGTTTGAATTTATGGATGATCATACAAAAATTTTATGCCGGTTTGAACTTTGCTTCTAGAAATCTCTTAGATTCGGCCGCGAGAGGCATGTTTACGGACATCACGTTAGGAGATGCTACAAAACTTCTTGATAATATTATGGCTAATTATTCTCAATGGCACACCGAAAGATCTTCTAGTAAAAAAGTGCATGCTATAGAAGAAATCAATGTTTTGAGTGGAAAGATGGATGAACTTATGAAGTTGTTTGCTACTAAAAATACTCCTCTTGATCCCAATGATATGCCTTTGTCTACTTTGATTGAGAATAATAATGAATCTATGGATGTGAATTTTTTTGGTAGGAATAGTTTCAGAAACAATGCTTATAGAGGAAATTTTAATTTTAGAACGTTCCCTAGTAATTCCTCTAATAATTATGGAAATTCCTACAGTAGTTCTTATGGTAATTTTAATAAGATGACCTCTGATTTTGAGAATAGTATGAAAGAATTTATGATTTCTCAAAAGAATTTTAATGCCTTGCTTGAAGAAAAATTGCTCAAAGTTGATGATTTGGCTAGGAACGTTGATAGACTTTCGCTTGATGTTGATTCTCTTAAACTTAGATCTTCTCCTCCTAAGCATGATATCAATGAGTATCTCAAAGTAATGAGAATTTCCATTGACGAGTGCAAGGAAAGAACCGCTAGATTGCGTGTTAAGAAAGATAGCTTTATAAAAGCGTGTTCTTCTAGTTTCCATGAAAATAACGATGAGGATCTTAAAGTTATTGATGCGTCTCCTATTAGATCTATGTTTTGCAATATGAATCTTGATAATTATGGGACTGATGATGATTCAACTTTACCTAGAAGGCGTCCCAAGAATTCGGAGTTTTTAGATCATTGATGCTAAATTTGGTAAACGTGGGATCGGAGAGGTCATGACTTTAAATAGCATTGAACCCACTATCTCGGATTTCAAGGAATTTGATTATGATAATTGTTCTTTAGAAGGTTGTATTTCCTTGTTGCAATCCGTTGTTAATTCTCCTTATGCTTACAGTCAAAATAAAGCTTTTACCAAACATATCGTTGATGCCTTGTTGCAATCTTATGATGAAAAACTTAATTTGGAAGTTTCTATACCTAGAAAACTTAATGATGAGTGGGAACCTACTATAAAGATTAAAATTAAAGATCATGAGTGTTTTGCTTTGTGTGATTTGGGTGCTAGTGTTTCCACAATTCCGAAAACTTTATGTGATATTCTAGGTTCCCATGATCTTGATGATTGCTCTTTAAATTTGCACCTTGCGGATTCCACCATTAAAAAGCCAATGGGAAGAATCAATGATGTTCTCATTGTTGCAAATAGAAATTTGGTGCCCATAGATTTTATCATTCTTGATATAGATTGCAATATTTCTTGCCCTATTATTCTTGGTAGACCTTTCCTTAGAACGATTGGCGCGATTATTGATATGAAGGAAGGGAATATTAGATTCCAATTTCCATTAAAGAAAGGCATGGATCACTTTCCAAGAAAGAAAGTCAAATTACCTTATGAATCTATCATGTGGGATACTTATGAATTTAGTGCCAAAGATGGCACTACTTAGATCTATCTTCGCTTTTATGCCTAGCTAGGGGCGTTAAACGATAGCGCTAGTTGGGAGGCAACCCAATTTTCTTTGTGTTTTTTGTTTTTTTCCTGTTTAGTAATAAGTCTTGCTTCTAATTTCTGTTTAGATGTGTTTTTATCCTTTAATTAGTGTTTGTGTCAAGTAGAACCTATAGGATAAACTATGATGATAGTTGATTTGATTCTGCTGAAAAACACACTCTTTGCGCTCACGAGAAAAAATTTAATAAATCACAGAAACGTGATTTTGCATTGATTGTTTTTGCTGATGATCAATAAACAAATTTTCCAGTACTTTATATTTTGGTAGGATTTTTAGAGTTACAAAAGTTTGCGTTAGTTACAGATTGCTACAGACTGTTCTGTTTTTGACAGATTCTTTTTTTCGTCTATTGTTTGCTTATTTTGATACATCTATGGCTAGTAAATAGTTTATAAACAATAGATAAGTTGGAATACAGTAGGTTTAACACCAAAATAAATAAAGAATGAGTTCATTACATTACCTTATGTGGTGGTTTTGTTTTCTTTCACTAACGGAGCTTATAAGATTTCCTGTTGAGTTTTGTGTTGTGAAGTTTTCATGTTTTGGGTAAAGCTTTTATGGACTATGGAATAAGGAGTGGCAAGAGCCTAAGATTGGGGATGCCCAAGGCACCCCAATATATTCAAGGATAGCCAAAATCCTAAGCTTGGGGATGCCCCGGGAAGGCATCCCCTCTTTCGTCTTCGTTCATTGGTATCTTTACTTGGAGCTATATTTCTATTCGCCACATGATATGTGTTTTGCTTGGAGCGTCGTGTATTATATTAGTCTTTGCTTTTTAGTTTACCACAATCATCCTTGCTGTACACACCTTTTGGGAGAAGCCTATTTGATTATAATTTGCTAGAATACTCTATGTGCTTCACTTATATCTTTTGAGCTGGATAGTTTTTGCTCTAGTGCTTCACTTATATCTTTTAGAGCACGGTGGTGACTTATTTTTGTAGAAATTGCTAGTCTCTCATGCTTCACTTATATCTGTTTGAGAGTCTTTTAGAACAGCATGGTATTTGCTAAGGTTACAAAATTGGTCCTAGAATGGTAGGCATCCAAGTTGGGTATAATAAAAACTATCATAGGAAGTGAATTGGATGCTATGATCAATTTGATACTTGATAATTGTTTTGAGATATGGAGGTAGTGATATTAAACTCATGCTAGTTGGGTGATTATGAATTTAAAGAATGCTTGTGTTGAAGTTATCAAGTCCCGTAGCATGCACATATGGTTAAAGTTGTGTAACAAATTTGAAACATGAAGTGTACCTGGCTTGTGCATCCTTATGAGTGGCGGTCGTGGACGAGCGATGGTCTTTTCCTACCAATCTATCCCCATAGGAGCATGCGCGTAGTACTTGATTTTTGATGACTTCTAACTTTTTGCAATAAGTATATGAGTTCTTTTGACTAATGTTGAGTACATGGATTATACACACTTTTACCTTTCCACCATTGCTAGCCTCTTCGGTACCGTGCATTGTCCTTTCTCACCTTGAGAGTTGGTGCAATCGCCAGTGCATCCAAACCCCGTGATACGATACACTCTATCACACATAAACCTCCTTATATCTTCCTCAAAACAGCCACCATACCTACCTATCATGGCATTTCCATAGCCATTCCGAGATATATTGCCATGCAACTTTCCACCGTTCCGTTCATCATCATCATGACATACTTTACTTCTGTAATATTGCCATTGCATGATCATGTAGTTGACATCGTATTTGGGGCAAAGCCACCATGCATTATTTTTCATACATGTCACTCTTGATTCATTGCACCATCCCGGTACACCGTCGGAGGCTTTCATATAGTCATATCTTGTTCTAGTTTCGAGTTGTAATTCATATGTTGTAATCAATAGAAGTGTGATGATCATCATTATTAGAGCATTGCCCAAAGAAAAAAAGGAAAAAAATAAGAAAGGAAAAAAAAAGGCCCAAAAAAAGAAAAAGAAAAAAAAGAAAAAAAAAGAAAAAAAAGAAAAAGAAATAAATAAAAAGGGCAATGTTACTATCTCTTTTTGCACACTTGTTCTTCAAAGTAGCACCTCGTTCTTCATGTAGTGAGTCTCATATATTGTGCTTCAAAATAGCACCATGTTTTTCATTTAGTGAGTCTCATATATTGTCTTTTTCATACTAGTGGGAATTTTTCATTATAGAACTTGGCTTGTATATTCCTACAATAGGCTTCCTCAAATGCCCTAGGTCTTCGTGAGCATGCAAGTTGGATGCACACCCACTACTTTTCTTTTGTTGAGCATTCATTTATAGCTCTAGTGCATCCGTTGCATGGCAATCCCTGCTCCTCATGTTGACATCAATTGGTGGGCATCTTCATAGCCCGTTGATTATCCTCGTCAATGTGAGACTTTCTCCTTTTTGTCTTCTCCACACAATCCCCATCATCATATTCTATTCCACCCATAGTGCTATATCCATGGCTCACTCTCATGTATTGCATGAAGGTTAAAAAAGTTTGATATTATTTAAGTATGAAACAATTTCTTGGCTTGTCATCGGGGGTATTGAAGTTGGGAACATCTTTGTGTGACAAAAATGAAGCATAGCCTAACTATATGATTTTGTAGGGATGAACTTTCTTTTGCCATGTTATTTTGAGAAGACATGATTGCTTTGATTAGTATGCTTGAAGTGTTACTATTTCTTTTATCATTATGAACTTTTATTTTGAACCATTTGGATCTGAACATTCATGCCACAATAAAGAAATTTACATTAAGAATTATGCTAGGTAGCATTCCACATCAAAAATTCTCTTTTTTTATCATTTACTTACTCGAGGACGAGCAGGAATTAAGCTTGGGGATGCTTGATACGTCTCCAACTTATCTATAATTTTTTATTGTTCCATGCTGTTATATAACCCCTTTTGGATCTTCATGGGCTTTATTTTACATATTTATATCATTTTTGGGACTAACCTACTAACTGGAGGCCCAGCCCGTATTGCCGTTTTTTTGCCTATTTCAGTATTTCAAAGAAAAGGAATATCAAACGGAGTCCAAACGGAATGAAACCTTCAGGGGCGTGATTTTTGGAACGAACGTGATCCAGAGGACTTGGAGTGCAAGTCAAGAAGCAGCCAAAGCTTCCACGAGATAGGAGGGCGCCCCTCCTATAGGGCGCGCCCCTATCTCGTAGGCCCCTCGGGCGTCCACCGACGTACTTCTTCCTCCTATATAAGCCTACGTACCCCGAAAACATCCAGGGAGCACCCGAAACACAATTTCCACTGCCGTAACCTTCTGTATCTGCAAGATCTCATCTTGGAGCCTTCATCGGCACTCTGCCGGAGGGGGGAATCGACCACAGAGGGCTTCTACATCAACACCATAGCCCTTCCGATGAGTTGTGAGTAGTTTACCACAGACCTGCGGGTCCATAGTTATTAGCTAGATGGCTTCTTCTCTCTTTTTGGATCTCAATACAATGTTCTCCCCCTCTCTTGTGGAGATCTATTTGATGTAATCTCTTTTTGCGGTGTGTTTGTCGAGATCCGATGAATTGTGGGTTTATGATCAAGTTTATCTACTAATAATATTTGAATCTTCTCTGAATTCTTTTATGTATGATTGAGTTATCTTTGCAATTCTTCGAATTATCAGTTTGGTTTGGCCTACTAGATTGATCTTTCTTGCCATGGGAGAAGTGCTTAGCTTTGGGTTCAATCTTGTGGTGTCCTTACCCAGTGACAGAAAGGGTTGCAAGGCACGTATTGTATTGTTGCCATCGAGGATAAAAAGATGGGGTTTATATCATATTGCTTGAGTTTATCCCTCTACATCATGTCATCTTGCTTAATGCGTTGCTCTGTTATTTGTGAACTTAATACTCTCGATGCAGGCAGGAGTCGGTAGATGTGTGGAGTAATAGTAGTAGATGCAGGCAGGAGTCGGTCTACTTGTTGCGGACGTGATGCCTATATACATGATCATGCCTAGATAATCTCATAATTATTCGCTTTTCTATCAATTGCTCGACAGTAGTTTGTTCACCCACCGTAATACTTATGCTATTTCGAGAGAAGCCTCTAGTGAAACCTATGGCCCTTGGGTCTATCTCTTATCATATTTGCTTCCAATCTACTTTTATTTGCATCTTTACTTTTTGCATCTATATTATAAAATACCAAAAATATATTTATCTTATCATACTATCTCTATCAGATCTCACTTTCGCAAGTGGCCGTGAAGGGATTGACAACCCCTTTATTGCATTGGTTGCGAGTTCTTGGTTTGTTTGTGTAGGTGCGTGGGACTTTGGAGGAGCCTCCTACTGGATTGATACCTTGGTTCTCAAAAACTGAGGGAAATACTTGCGCTACTCTGCTGCATCACCCTTTCCTCTTCAAGGAAAACCAACGCATGCTCAAGACGTAGAAGTGTGTTCCTTGGCTGCTTTGTCTTCGGCCTCGGCCAGCGCCTTCTTAAGGGACACCACTTTGGTCGTGGCCCCTATAAAATTCATGACACTTCTATCAGCAATAACCATTTATCCTTCATAAAGGATACAGGCAGGGCATTACATACCTTGACTTTCCTCCAGCTGCCTCTTCATTAGGAAGAGCTCTCCCTCGGTCCGCTCCAGGTCCTGCTTTAGTCTAGAGACCTCCGCAGTATGAGCGGCAGCGGCTAGCGACGCCTGCTTATTTACATAGACACCTTATGTTAGACTCCTGCAAATATTATTTGATCCTATGTTCGGCTTTTCTTTCTAAACACCAAACAGAGCATCAGGGGCTACTGTCTGCACTGTGATATTTTCTTGCAATTTTATTACTTACCTCAAAGCCTGTTAGAAGGCTAGAACAGGCTTCGGTCAATCCGCTTTTAGCGGACCGGGCCTTCTCAATCACCATACTCATAAGAGTACGGTGTTCTTCATCAATGGAAGCGCCGCGAAGCGTTTCCAGTAAATTGTCTGATGCCTCTAGATGGACAGAGGTCTTCGGTACAGGCGGCTCGCCCCCTTTAGGGAGAGGCTGCCTGTCTGAATCCGGAACCTGTCGGGTTTCTGGAGCCGTATTCGGCTTGGGGCCAAACTGGCTGCGGCCCCCATTATCGGAGTCCTTGGGGGTCTTTCTCCCCATGTGTTCGGCGACTGGGGTTTCGCCTGAAGGCGTCTCTGGAATTGTCTCCCCTTGGCCTGATATCCTTTGAGAAAACACGTCGGTCTTGTCCGCGACCTTGGGAGAGGAGGCTGTCGGAAGAGACATGCTTGTCATCACCAACGGGTCCAGCGACCCCTCTGAAGAGGAGGATATCTCAATGTTGGACTTGGCTGGACTGTAGGCGCAGGTCTGGCACGATAAGAAGCAGTAAAGCAAATGTACCGGAAATACTATTGTGTCTGGATACTTACGACTTGGCCAGGGGCTTGACCCTGGGTTCCCACTCCTCGCCGCTGTAGGTGACTGCGGTGGAATGGTCCGTGTCGGTGTCAAAACCGGCGGATCTCAGGTAGGGGGTCCCGAACTGTGGGTCTAAGGCTAATGGTAATAGGAGGCGGGGGACACGATATTTACCCAGGTTCGGGCCCTCTCTATGGAGGTAATACCCTACTTCCTGCTTGATTGATCTTGATGATATGAGTATTACAAGAGTAGATCTACCACGAGATCGTAGAGGCTAACCCTAGAAGCTAGCCTAGGATTATGATTGTTCTTGTCCTACGGACTAAACCCTCCGGTTTATATAGACACCGGAGGGGGCTAGGGTTACATAGAGTCGGTTACAGAGAAAGGAATGTACATATTCAAATTGCCAAGCTTGCCTTCCACGCAAAGGAGAGTCCCACCCAGACACGAGACGAAGTCTTCAATCTTGTGTCTTCATAGTACAACAGTCCGGCACGAGCATATAGTCCGGCTGTCCGAGGACCCCCTAATCCAGGACTCCCTCAGTAGCCCCTGAACCAGGCTTCAATAATGATGAGTCCGGCGCGCAGATTGTCTTCGGCATTGCAAGGTGGGTTCCTTCTCTGAAAACTCCAAAGTAGATCTTGAACACAAGAATCATGTCCGGCTCTGCAAAACAAATTCCACATACCACCGTAGAGAGTATAACATTCCACGAGTCTAATCTGCTGACACCTTCTCCATAGCGTGACATCACGCCACGGCCCGGTTATTATTCGAACCGTTTTCTCAGACTTCTACTACACATCTTGCTAGGCGGTTTTTATTGGCATGTCTTGTCGAAGCAGAGATCGTGTCCCCTTATCACGGGATTCTCATCAATATGGGTGTGGGTAACCCAACCGCGCCATTAGAACGACGCTTGGGAAATAAGCGAGTTTTTAGGGCAAGTGGGGAGGCGCATGACTTCTGCCTCCTTTATAAAGAGATAAGGATTACCCCTCTTTTTACCCACGCCTTCTTCTTCCTCTGCTCATCCATTCTCGAGCCCCAATGCCCAAGCTCTCGCCTTCTTCACAAAAACATTCTAAACATGTCCAGAGCGGGAGGCAAGTGGGTGGCCTCCTCCATCAAGAAGGAGGACATCAAGAAACTTCGGGAGGCCGGATACTTGTCCAAGGACATCGCGCATCGGCTTCCGACCGAAGGGCAGATCATCCCTACCCCGAAACCCTAGGAAAGGGTAGTGTTCCTACCCTATTTTGTCCGCGGGCTGGTATTCCCCCTCCACCTTTTCGTCTGCGGACTAATGTTCTACTATGGGCTGGACTTCCATGATTTGGCCCCCAACTCCATTCTCAACATCTCGGCGTTTATCGTCGTGTGTGAGGCCTTTCTCTGCATAACACCTCACTTCGGCCTATGGCTGACAACCTTCAATGTGAAGCCAAAGGTGGTGAGCGGCCAACAAGCGGAGTGCGGAGGTGCCATGGTGGGCAAGATGCCCAATGTCACCTGGCCCGATGGCCCTTTTGTGGAGACCGTGAAGGGGTGGCAATCAAGGTGGTTCTACATCACCGAGCCACGCGATGCCAACTGGGAGGCGACCCCCGAATTCCGATCCGGCGTCCCCACGCGGCTCACCTCCTGGAAAGAGAAGGGCGCAGCTTGGGGCTCAGCGGAAGAACTAACCGGACTTCAGACATGCGTCAAAAATATGATGAGCAAGAAAATCAAGCTGGTCAACGTGGTTCAGGTTATGCTCTTCCGCCGGATTCTTCCATGCCAAAGACGGACTTGCAATCTATGGGAGTTCGACCCGGCCATACACTAGACGCTGCGAGAGCTCTTCGACACGACGCACGAAGACGTCTGGAAGGTGTTTTTCAGGGCCAACGAGGTACCACCGCCCACAACCGATGATTGCGGGCTTAGCGCAAGACGCCAAGCCAATCCAGTAAGTTTTCATATTCGCGAGAGATGTCTTTTATTAGCACATCCGCGGGAGGAACCTAAGCCTCTGTGCCAATATTTCAGGCCTGGGTAACGGTAGCGGAGGGGATTAACTATCCGGCTCCGCTTCCTGAAGATCCAGAATCGTCTCTTCTAACGAAGATGCTGTTTCCGGCGCCCTATGAGGTGCCGGAGAAGAAGGCCAAGAAGATGGCCGCGGGGACCAGAGATGGTCTCCGGCGCAAGGTTGCATCGGACACGATGTCCGAAGATACCAAGTCACACTCCTCCTCGAAAGACGAGGAGGAGGAAGTGGAAATCCATCCCCCCCTACTGGGGGAAGAAAGAAGGGGATGGCCACCCCACAGGGGAAGGCCAAGGTGTCCAGAAGGGTAAAACCTTCCTTTCGGACTGAGGGAGTCCTCGATTAGGGGGTCCTTGGACTGCCGGATTATATGCTCGTGCCGGACTGTTGGACTATGAAACACAAGATTGAAGACTTCGTCCCGTGTTCGGGTGGGACTCTCCTTTGTGTGGAAGACAAGATTGGCAATTCGGATATGTAGATTCCTTTCTCTGTAACCGACTCTGTGTAACCCCAACAACAACCCCAACAACAACAACAACAACAACAACCCCAACAACAACAACAACAACAACAACCCCAACAACAACAACAACAACAACAACAACAACAAGAAGAACAACAACAACAACAACAACAACAACAACAATCTAAAAGTCCACAACACGAGCATCGATGACCAACATGCTAGAAAGCATAGACCATACACCGAACGAACTTTCCGCGAGTTCTAAAAGCAAGGATCATGACACCAGAATTGTGATCCTTCTAGGATGACATCCACCAGCAGCCCGAGGAGAATCAGCTTAGCACCGACCAAGCGCTAGGACGAAGATAACATCGACAAAACGACAAGCAGAATTCCACCATGGATACAAGATGACCGAACGAACATGGCCCACTGAAATGAAATCAAAGAGCCCGCAACCACCCAGCCGCTAGAAAGAAGGAAGATCCAAAGGATTGAGATTAACATGGTGGCATGGGTTCGGAGCTATGGACAAGAGACAGGGGAAACCACCATCATTCGAATTGACCTAGAGAATGATCAGCCCCAGCCAAACCCAGGACAATGAGCCGATGGGCGGAGGGGGTGTCCGGATCACGCTGGAGGGGCGGAAGGTGGGGCACGAGACACAAGGCGGGTCATCTAAAGCACGACAATGCGGCGAGTGCCAGATTGGTGGCGGGTAATGTGTAAACCTCCATTTTCTTTACTGTAATTCACAAGGCGTCCATTGTTTCAAAAAATAATAATTCTTGATCATGTTTTCCATGGGAGCAACACTATTGGAATTTTTTATTTTACCGAGTACCGAAAAAACTTGGCGAAAGCCGTCTCCATGAGAGCAACACTACTGCAATGCTACATCTATGAAAAAATTATGTTTATTTTACGTGATTAGCCATTTACCAAATTGTGATTGGAAATAGGGGGGAATGAGGGGACCAACTCCGTTGAATTCGGGGAGGAGGGGCCCACTGTGTTAATTTTGCATGCAAAAAAACATTCGATAAATGCAAATAAATAGTTCTCTTAAATACATGAACAATAAGATTGAATAGTTATGTTTGCAACATTTCAAAGGCCAGAACATGAACATACATGGCACTTATTAGATGGCACTAACATTTGAAAGAAATTCTTCAATTGGTGCTTCCATTATGGTCAGTGTTTTCCCATTATCTAGCAAGGTACAGGGAACACAGTTCTTGACTCACCAGCGTCGTCCAGTGCCTCCTTCGCTTGCCGCATTGCCCGCAGCGTCCGCTGCCAGAGCTCCCGCCCACCATTGAACTCAATCGGCCACCTTACGTTTGTTGCCATCTCCTGGGCTTGCACCATTTCTTTGTCATACCCTTTGATGGCCACTGCCAGCTGCATCTCGTCGACCTAGAACACCTTGTTTGTGCACTGCTCGGTGTATAGAGGCCACACCAACATCGGCCCGCCCTCCATGACTACCTCGAGGACCGAGTTCCATCCGCAGTGTGTCATGAACCCGCCCACCATGCCATGCGCCAACACTTCCTGCTGCGGGGCCCATGACATGACAACCAGTTCCCTCTCCTTGGTCGAGTGCATGACGCCTTCCGAAAAAAGCATGTTGAGGTTATCGGTTGGCTGGTGCTCGTCGTTTGTCGGACGCCGGACAACCAACAAGAATCGTTGCTCACTCGTCTCCATCCCCGAAACAAGCAGATCGAACACCTCCCGACCCGAGGCCCAGAACCCACTCACGGGCGACCGCCACTTTCAAGTCACCTTCTATAGCAGGACACGACACATGAGCCGTGGGACGCTTGTAGGATCGGAGAAGATAGGTCTACAGGGGAGGGTGAATAGACTCTAAACAAATCAAAAGTGCAGTTTTTAGTCCTTCATGGAATGGTAGTTTGTTATGATGGCTCTCTCTCAGAATATGAGTAATGGAAGTGGTAGTTTGTTATGATGGCTCTCTTAGAGAGTAAGGGGGGATGGAGGGGTATATACAGCCTACACCCAAAGATCCAACCGTTCCAAGTCTTTGACTAAACTCGGTGACACCAGACGGAAATCTCGGTTAGACCGACTAGTGTAAAAGATTCGAATGTTGGAAGTCTCAGCGAGACCGATCAGAACATCTCGGTGCGACCGAAGTGCAATCGCTAGGGCAGGACCTCGTTTCGTAGTTCCGAGCGTTTCATCTCGGTAATTCCGAAATGAAGCAACTTCACAACAAAAACTTGGTCACGCCATCTCGGTGAGACTGAGATCCATATCGGCAGAACCGAAATGCTAGGGTTGAGCTTAGGCAGTGTATGTGATGAACAGGGTAAGTCCGAGATATAGATTTTCGGTGGGACCGAGATGACACTTTAGGGTTTTGGACAGATGTGGTGTGGAGACGTGTTTGAGGATTTGGGAGCAATATCACTAAGCACTTGAGCAATTGAGTCATGATCACTTAACCAAAAATGTAGTGTCTTGGAGCTTTGTTGATTCTTTTCATTCGCATTTTGGAGGGGGTCCACATTCTCATGTTATGTCCATGCCACTATTGAACTTATCTGAAATATACTAGATAAAGATGTCAGCCCAACAACATGTATGTTGACATTTAATTACCAAAACAACCAAGGGGGCAAATGTGCTTTAACACTACCCACTAGCAACAACTCGTCCGCCGCCGCCTTGAGCTCCCATGCTGATGGAAGTGCCGCTCGTCATCGGAAGGAAACAAGCCCCGCTGCCGCCGGCACCATGCACGCTTTGCACACGAGAGGATCTGGTGATGGTGAGGGAGGTGTAGAGGTGGAGGGGCTGGAGACCTCTGGTGTGGGTCATCGCCCGTGATGCCCCTGGGGAAGGAGCGACATGGGGGCTGGAGATCCATTTTCCTCGGAGGACATTCTGATCCCCGATGAACCTGCCGCTCTTGATGCTAGCACTTGTGAACCATGTGACCATGTCATCGTCGATCACCGATTATCTCCCTTACGCCATCATGCTTGCATCATCGGCAACCAGTTTTCCCACCCGATTGCAACTGTGTGCCATGAGTCTGCTTCCGTGGAGCGAAACTGGGATGCAATGTGGCTGGTGGCGGACACAAAGGTGAGTCTGAGGGACGCGAGGGACAAATCCAAGGTTTGACGATGGAGGGGAGCTCACCATGGTCGGGATCTCGGGAGGAGGGGCTGCGGATGTGAAATAGGAAGTGTGCGATGTCAGCGGGGTGAGGGCACATGCATACAATCTTGGAGTGAAAGGAAAAAATTGGAGTTAGACGAAAATAATGGCGGACAAAAAAGGAGCGCGCGGCACGGGAGGACAGGTTGGACGAAGGTTGGGCAGGACGCGGTCACGCAGGCAGGAAAGGGAACATTACATTTTTTTTGTATTGTATAGATATAGATATAGACAAAGATAGCATAGTAGAAATAGCGATATTGATGATGCATCCATTGTTTCAAAAATAATAATTGTCAACACAAAATAAATAAGTTTGCTGAACTTGTTTTCCACGGCACAGAACTGAACAATATCTCTGTGTTGAACATTCAATAAAAAGGTAGTAAATCCTGAAATAAATTCAGGAATAAATGCGAGCACCAGGATACCGCAGTCCCTCTAACCATCCAACCACAGGTTGGTTCGCTGTTGGCATCATTTCAAAGGTCAGCAAATGACATACATGGTACCTATTAAATGGAAGTAACATTTGAAAGCAGCATCTTCAGTTGATGATTGCATAATTTCCAATGTCGCCGGCGTTTTTCCACTCTCTCGCAAGGTTCAGCAACGCTGTTCTTGACTCACCACCGTCGTCCAGCGCCTCCTTCGCTTGCCGCATGGCCGCGAGCGTCCGCTGCCGGAGCTCCCGCCCACCATCGGACTCAATCAGCCACCTCACCTTCGCCGCCACCTCCTGGGCTTCCACCATTTCTTTGTCATACCCTCCAATGGCCACGGCCAGCCGCATCTCCTCGACTAAGAACACCTTGTTTGTGTGCTGCTCGGCGTACAGAGGCCACGCCAGCATCGGCACCCCCGCCATGACCGCCTCCAGCACCGAGTTCCATCCGCAGTGTGTCACGAACCCGCCCACCGCGCCGTGCGCCAGCACTGCCTGCTGCGGCACCCACGACATGACGACCAGTCCCCTCTCCTTGGTATGGTGCAGAAAGCCTTCCGGAAAAAGTGCGTCGAGGTCGTCGGCCGGCTGGTGCTCGTCGCCGGTCGGGCGCCGGACAACCCACAAGAACCGTTGCCCACTCGTCTCCAGCCCCGCCGCAATCTGCTTGATCTGCTCAGCGCTGAACCGGCCCAAGCTGCCGAAACTGAGAAATACCACAGTTGCCTTCGGCTGGCCATCGAGCCACGCGAGACACTCGTGGCGCAGCGTCCCAGCCTCGTCGGGCTTTATCAGCGGCCCTATGCAGTGCAGCGGCGGTGTTCGTCGCCCGGGGAGCGTGCAGAGGCCGGAGATGATGGCATCGGTGGCCCGCGGCTCCAAGGAGCGGCAGCTGTTGACAATAAGGCCCTGCGAGTTGCACAAGCGTTCGGATGCGCCCAGGAAGAACTTAGTGCTCAAGCTGTCGCGATCTAGGATAAACGCGGGCAGGTGATCTGCTGGTATCGGTGGTAATCCCGGGACGTGCAAAAGGTCACCACCGAGGTCTTGGAAGCTCAGATCGGTCTGCTCATGGATGACTTGCTGGTAGAGACAGAAGGCGACGCTGGCGATGCAAGTGGTGTGAAAGAAGTAGGTCGGGATGCCGAGCTCGAAGCCGACGTCGAGCGCGCTGCTGCAGAAGGAATCGATGACGAGTGCTACCGGGGCCGGGGAGGCGGACCGGAGGAAGTCACGGAGGTCCGGGTTGGAGGCGCGCGCGAGCCCGAAAAGCTGCGCCTCCAAACTCCCGGCGGGCACGTCGGAGGGGAGCGTGGCACGGGGGAGACAGTGGAAGGACAAGGACGGGCTGGCAGCCTCGATGGCGGCGAAGAACGAACCACCGGCGCCGTGGCTATCCTCCCCGCCGAGGACGACGGTGACCTCGAGGCCCTGCGCCACGAGCAGCTTGCCCAGCTCCACGGCTGGGAACAGGTGGCCCGGCATCCCCGGCGGAGCGTAGATGACAACCATCTTCTTTGGAGTGCTAGTATTGTTTGGGGCTGCCATTCTGCAATGTGGGAAACGACCTCTCGCCTTGCGTTTCCTGACGAGTGATGACTGGTCGTCGTGCTCGCGCCTTGCTCAAATAAAGGCAACTCGGAAGCAGATTTTTTCCCCAACTCGTTGCTCGTCCGCCCATCCAGCCGAGGCCGTGGACACACAGAGGCTCCGGACCAGGCCCATGGTGTCTGCCGCCGACATGTCCAAGGAATATCAATTTGTTTTCGTATTCAGAAACAGATGATTCGGCTCCGAATGGTGTGAGAGCATATCTGGTGATACGGATCGATGATACGATGCAGCGGTGTATTCTGGACCACTAGATCACGTTCAGCAGGACAGGATGCATGCACGTGAGTTGGCCAGAACCCCACTTCGAAATATGCAAAATACACCCTGAATTATGTTCTTAATTGAACCTGAGGCCTTTTCCTATACTAGTGTACAAGCTGCGCTTCCGTTGACCGCTCAAAAAAATGCCTCAGTTTCAATGCATGCGCGCGCGCGCAGTCACTGAAATCCAGAGTTCCTCCCAAGTCTTGTTATTGTGCCATCTCCATATTTTGTTGTTATATTAATAAGGTTCAACAAAATAAATTCTCTTATATTGATAAAAACACACACACACACACACACACACACACACACACACACACACACACACACACACACACACAATTATCTTATATTGTGTCATTTCCATATTTTGTTGTTAAATTGTCTGAGAAAGTAACAAAAAAATTCAGAATATAAGAGAATTTATTTTGTTGAACTTCATCGATAATTGAAAAATAGTACTTTGATAGATTATCATAATTGAAAGTAATATAAAAAGTCAAAAAATACAAGAGAATTACTCCCTCCGTTCCTAAATATTTGTCTTTCTAGACATTCAAATGGACTATAATATACGGATGTATGTAGACATATTTTAGAATGTAGATTCACTCATTTTACTTCGTATGTAGTCACTTTTTGAAATCTCTAAAAAGACAAATATTTAGGAACGGAGGGAGTAGTATGAAAATTGATATACTTAACATACCAAACTAGGCTGTTATAGTTCATGAACAAACCTTTCGTTTTTTAAGTATTTTCAATTATGAAAATCTATAAAGGTACTATTTTTAATTTTTTTTGGTTCGTCTTCACAAATTCCATGTCTGTTCTAGTCCGTACAATATAAAAAATTTGATGCAGCTAGACAAACGACCTATATATGTTGTCTTTGCTTCCACTAAAGCTAATTGAGTTTTTTAGAGAACATGCATGCGGACAGGCATTTGCATTATCTTCTTTTTTTGCGGGTAACATTTGCATTTATCTTGAAGAGGAGGGAATCTATTTGAGTGAATATTTTGTTTGAATATAAAATGCACCATCTCACTGAGAGGGGCGTTTTGGCATCTAGAGCACATGCTCCTGGTTCTTAAAATGTGTTTTACATGTATTTTGAAATGTCACAAAAATCGGATAAAATATATCGCACGCACATCTCGACATTCTATGTTCGCACAAAGTCGTTTCGCCAAAAACCGACAACTTTTTTGTCGCGCGTGGAAAAAACAAAATTCAATCTTTAAAAAGGGCTTTTCATGAAACATCTTTTTGTATTTTTTACACAAAGCACAAAAATTATCGGTTTTCCGTGAAACTTGGCATGCGCACATAGAATAACAAGATGTACGCGTCAAATTTTTCTTCGGAATTTCTTGACTTCTTGTAAAGCTTTTTCCCGTGACAGGAGCATATGCTCCCACGTGCCAAAGTCGATTTCTGTATCTCATATGCCTGAGGAAACATAGACATCTTTATCTTCTGATTGCTTCAAGACTGACACTCAGTTAAGAGTATATCAAGGGTGTTGTTTGAATATTTCCCGATGGCGCATCACATGCACATTCATCAGCTACAGTTGATTCCCGTCGGTGCGTCGGTCGCCCTGGGAAAGTGGGAATGAGGATATTGCTCTGTGCACCCGGAGGAATGGCAAGTTTTTTGACTTTTCTTTTACTGTTTTGACCCGTTTGTTTAAGTTTAACATGATTTGGCCTTGCATCGATTTTTTCCAGGATCTGGCTCTTTTTCGAAACGCCAACAACAACGGCGTTTTGCTTACATGGAAGATGCCACAGCCTATGACGTTTGACTCTGGCCCACACACACAAGCTGACGCCAAGGGACCATTATATATTTTAATAAAAGTTTAATAAAATCTTTATAGGTCAGTGAACCTCTGCAATATAGCTCACATTTCATTCCCTGTAGTCTACAATATTTTAATACTTTTCATGTCATGCAAATACCATTCGTTATTGATGCTCCATTTTTTCAAAGGCTTCATATATCAATAGAAACACAACATATATTTTAGCTGTTGATTTGATTGTAGAAAAGACATCCCTATGAACACCCAAGAGTGTTGGGTCCTCACTTGAAGATTGAGCCAGCCAAAGAATGTTCCTGGTGGTACTTACTACTTCAACATAGAGTTTCCAACACTATTTGACTAAGATATAACAACTCTGTTCTGTAATAGATGTGATTCTTACGCATGAGCATGATCTATTATATGGAACTTTGACTATTTTTATTTGTACACATATGTTTCCGAAAATATAGAAAATTCATACCATGAAACAACTCCATTGAAAATATGTTGGTACCATTTTCATCTTATGAACCTATATATTCTCTCCATGTGAAAATAATATAGGACATATTTTGCACCCACAAACATTTTCCTATTGTATATCTGACGGTGTCCTGGATAAGGGGGTACTAACCCAGTCGGCCCATTCTCCTCGGGTTGGGCCGATGAGCCTTCATTTCGCGATCAAGATGGACTCCGGAGGCCATGCGTAGGACGCATGATCATGACTGCCTCCTCCGAAGACTTGACGTATACTTCAAGATCTCTGCCGCCGCCTAGCTCCTAGCTACCGACCTTGTAACCCTAGATACCCTCTGCGTGTATATAAGCCATAGAGTTTAGTCCATAGAGGGGACATCAACGCAAATCATTCACCAAGCCCTAGAGTTAGACCACACATTACGATTTCGAGGTAGATCAACTATGTACTTAATACATTTCATCAATATAAACAAGAGCGGGACGTAGGGTTTTACGTCCATCAAGAGGGCGCGAACCCGGGTAAACATCGTCTCCTTCGTTCCTGTTACCCTCATCTGCCGGTTTTGACACCGACACTGGTGTTTTCATTGAGAGTTCCATTGTGCGATCACCAGAAGGATCGATGGCTCATCTGAAGATCAGCTGCTCTAACGGCCTAGGAGCGTTTTCGCCTCGACCAGCTTTTTGTGTTCGGCAGCATGGTCTTCTGCGTCGACTCGATAGGTCATCTAGCCTCTTTCGAGAACTACGACTCAAGTCGAATCATGACATTTGGCACCCTCGAGTACACTGCGGATTCCTGTGGTGAGCTCGTCCTACCGGGATGGGCCCCCGGCCAAATCGAGAACTCATCTAGCTCTGGAAGCTCAACTCCAGAACCGATCTTCGTCGCGACATCACCAGAGACCCCCGACGTAACTACTTCGGCTGGTGCCCTTCCGATCTCCAGTCCAAACATAGATCCGGCTCCCGCTTCGGGAATTGCGTCAGGGTTAGAACCGGCCTTGGCGCAGAATCCGGAATCACTCCCAGATCCCCTTCGCACCGAAGACACGTCAAGTGACACACCAGGCATACTTCGAGTCAGCCCCACTTATAACACAACGATAAATCCCAAAGAGTTGTCTCACCTCAATGAGATGCCAGATCGTATCCAGAGCATATCCATCTCAGACGGCAAGACTTCGGTCTATGATCAGGTCGGACTTAAAGCCGATGGTCAGGAAATTTATATCCCGCCGACCCCCCACCTAGTCGCCATGATCGATGATTTAACCGACATATTAGACTATGGTGAGGCCATGGACATGGATGAAGATGCCGATGTCCCTACATAAGACACCTCGCCCTTGGTAAACACCGGCATGTGGACTGTTACATCTACTTACGATGTCTACATGGCGGACACCCACAATACTACTCTAAGACATTGGCGAAGACGACGACGATGCAACAATGGGGAACCTAGCGGCAATAATGCAACCACTGATAGCGGCGATGCAGAAGCCGGTCATGCTGATAACCCTGAGGCTCAAGCTTCCCCAGGGTAGAACGACACACCCGGAGGACATCTCAAGGACTCAGACCCCGACGACCTCTTTGAAGGGGCCGATGACAACTACGTGCCAGAATCTAAGGAGGACAAAAGCCACGGTACCGAGGACTTTGTCGTCCCCAAAGACCCTTTTGGACAAGAGCGCTTCCAGCGGCGCCTCATTGCGATGGCTTGGAGGATGAAACGTAAGCAACGGCAGCTGCAGGCCAACACCGACACACTAAATGAAATGTGGGTCAAAGTACTCTCTGCCGAGCAAGACATGGAAGTCCGGCACCACAGCGCGTCGAAATCATACCCACGCAGGCGTCTCCTGCCAAAGTTCGATGAGGAGCTCGCCAATGACCATGATCGACCCCTTAGAGGGCGGGACAAGCCAACGCGGGAAAACCTCAATGACCGACCACCTCCACGCCGTTATGGCAATGACCCCATGGATTACCTAGATCCTTAGGATGTTCGACGTTGCATCGGAGGCAAACAGGGCGCATCCTTGGTCTATCTACGGATCAAGAGGACACGCCCCCGCCGGGCTTGACGGCTACGATGCCTAGATGGGCAAGAATGGCCGTGCCTGAGACCAGGCCTATTCAAGGCTCTCTCGCGACCTCCGATGAAATGCTCCTTGATTCTGAGGTCCGCCCGACCCGATCTGCTTCACAGACAGGGTGATGGAACATCAATTCCGTGAAGGATTCAAGCCCATCAATATAGAATCATACGATGGCACCACCGATCCAGTAGTATGGATTGAGGACTTCCTCCTCCACATACACATGGCCAATGGAGATGATCTCCACGCCATTAAATATTTACCACTCAAGCTAAAGGGGCCGGCGAGGCATTGGCTTAACAACCTGCCTCCTCACTCTATTGGCAACTGGGAGGCCCTCAAGGACGCTTTTCGAGCAAACTTCCAGGGCACGTACGTCCGACCTCCGAACACTGATGACCTCAGCCATGTCACCCAGTAGCCAGGCGAATCATGCCGGAATTTCTGGAATAGGTTCCTCACCAAGAAAAACCAGATCATAGACTGCTCCGAAGCTGAGGCCATCGCCGCATTCAAGAATAATATCCAAGATGAATGGTTGGCCCATCAACTTTGCTAGGATAAGCCGATGACTAGGGATGCCCTCACCTCGCTGATGACCCGCTTCTATGTGGGAGAGGATAGTTGACTCGCCCACAGTTCTCACAACGGCTAGGCAGGCACCTCGGAAGCACGTGACGCCAATGGAGAACCCAAGCGCAAAAAAACAAGTGCGGGTATAAAAATGGCGGAAGTGATACCGAAGACGCTGCGGTCTACATGGGGTTCATCGGACATAAAAATAAGCCCTTTAAAGGGAACAAATACGGACGTAGCCAGCTTGATAGAGTCCTAGATCGACCATGCCAAATCCATGGCACCCAAGACAAACTAGCAACCCACACCAATAGGAATTGCTGGGTCTTTAAACAAGCTGGGAAGGTCGCACCAGAGGGTCCAAGTAAAACCCAAAACCAGAGCGAAGACGACGATGGACCTCGGCGGCCCAATAATGGAGGCCAAAAGAAGTTTCCTGATGAGGTAACCGAGGTCAATATGATCTACGTTACTCAGACCACTAAAAAGGATAGGAATGAGTACTTCGGGATGTCTACGCGTTGGAGCCAGTCGCCCTGAAGTTCAACCCTTGGTTGGCTTGCACAATCATGTTTGATAAGCATGACCATCTCACCAGCATTAGGCATGGAGGATTAGCGGTACTCGTCCTAGACCCAATTGTTGATGGTTACTGATACGTCTCCGTCGTATCTATAATTTTTGATTGTTCCATGCCAATATTATTCAACTTTCATATACTTTTGGCAACTTTTTATACTATTTTTTGGGACTAACATATTGATCCAGTGCCCAGTGCCAGTTCCTGTCTATTGCATGTTTTATATTTCGCAGAAACCCCATATCAAACGGAGTCCAAACGGGATAAAAACGGACGGAGAATTATTTTGGAATATTTGAGAGTTTTGAGAGGAAGAATCAACGCGAGACGATGCCCGAGGTGGCCACGAGATAGGGGCCCATGCCCACTTAAAGTGGGCGCGCCCCCCACCCTCGTGGCCACCCGTAAGGTGGTTGATGCGCTTCTTTGGCCGCAAGAAAGCTAATTTTTGGAAAATGATCTAGGCGAAGGTTTCAATTCAATCGGAGTTACGGATCTCCAGATATAAAGGAAATAGTGCCAGGGCAGAATTCTAGAACGCACAAACAGAGAGATAGATCCAATCTCGGAGGGGCTCTCGCCCCTTCCACGCCATGGGAGCGAAGGACCAGAGGGAAAACCCTTCTCCCATCTAGCGAGGAGGTCAAGGAAGAAGAAGAAGAAGGGGGGCTCTCTCCCCCTTGCTTCTGGTGGCGCCGGAACACCGCCGGGGGCCATCATCATCACCGCGATCTTCACCAACACCACCATCATCTTCACCAACATCTCCATCACCTTTGTCGTGGAATTGTCACATCAGATGTCCTCGTGAAAGGACTCAGTTGTGGAGCCATCGCAACTAGGAAGCTTGAAGGGGTTAAATCGGGACAAAGGACACAAGAGGGTTTATACTAGTTCGGCCCCTTACGGTGAAGGTAAGGCCTACGTCTAGTTGGGTTGGTATTGATGTTTCGATGACCAGGGAGCGAGATACGCTATGCCTGGTTCTCGATCAGTTGTTTCTTGTCCTAAGCCGCCAGCGGGTCGTCCCCTTATATACATGGGTGGACGCCCTGCGGCTTACAGAGTCCCGGTCGGCTTATAAACAGTGTCCGGCCCGGTGACTAGTTAAATCTACCTTATGTTACAAGTCATGCCATCATAGCGGTTTACTACAACGGGCCTTAAGTCGCCGGTGGGACTTGGGCCCTTTATAAACCGCCATCTTCATGCTTGGTCTTGGGCTTCCTCTGATGAGTCCTCCTTTGTGTAACCCGGCCCCTCCTGGGCGGCTTACACAAATAGTCATATCCCCAACATTAGGCCCCAGATTGATTTGAACCTGTTCATGTCAATCTTAAAAATATACTTCTAAAGAATAAATCTTCAGTCTTCTAACTGTATAGAAGGCTTTCTCTTAACCCGCCGTGACGTCATCTTCTGGATCCGTCTTAAACCGGCATGACGTCATCTTCCTTCAACGGATCTCTACCTTATTAAGTGTTCCGAAAATCGAGGCGTCGGGGCCGCTGGATATTAAATCTTATCTTCTCGTTTCCCGCGCCATCTCAGTTATCCTCTCCCTATAAATAGGCACGACCTTAGGTCTTTCATTCTTCTCCTTCCAGTCGTCTTCTTCTTCTCCTCTCTGCCACTCAAGCTCCGCCACCGCCGCCGTCGAACCCCTCGTCTTCATCAACTCGGGCCGCTGCATCAGCCTGACTCGGACCAGAAAACGACGGCGAACCTCCGCAACTCGAGTTCATCCGTGAGTTCCTCTCTTTTCCTTTCTTTAGATCTGCATCGGAACCTTTCTGAGTTCGTCGGCATTCATCACCGCCCGATGCAAATCCTTGCTAGTTTGCACCTCCACAGCCTGTTTAGATTGCAAAAACTGTGTAGAACTGTTGCGGTAGTTGTTTGTGTTGATCTTACATAGAAACAGATCTCCTTTCTCTTATTTGGAAACCTCCTTTGAATGCACGAACTTCTCTGCCCTGTTTTAGGTCTAGATTTTTTTTCTTTCAGAGCAATAGTTTGATTCATAATACTAGCTGTCGTCCGTGAAACTTGTTTCTATCACCCGGAAAGTTTCTTCCGGAAAACTTGCTTTTATCACCACTGTCTAGATGTCCGGTTTAAGTAAATGACACTGAACTATCAGCTTTGAATGACTCTTGATACTGATAGTGGCTTAAGCATTACTGCACAATCACACTTATATCATTAGGCCCCTTGCTGAAGCCGCCACCTTAAATAACTGTAAATATTTCTCCCGGGTTAAACTTGAGCCGGAACTTACTTTGTCGTAGGCCACTGCCGTTATGGCTCCTAAGGCGGCCAAGGCCCCCGTGACTTGCAATTGGGTTCCATCCACAGTAACCAAAAGCAAACTTGCCGAGTTTGTAAAGTCTGGCCACTTGCCAAAGAAGGAAGTTATGTCTTATCGTGCCCCTCACCCATCTGAAGAGATACCTCAACCCAAGGATGGGGAGGTAGTAATTTTCACAGATCACATGAACCGGGGATTTGCCCCTCCCGGCTCAAAATTCTTCAGGGAAGTTTTGGATTTCTTTGACCTGAGGCCTCAAGACATTGGACCCAATTCCGTGTCCAATCTGTGTAATTTCCAAGTCTTCTGCGAGGTATACCTTGGAGAAGAACCAAGCCTGCTGCTGTTTAGAGAACTTTTTTACCTGAACCGGCAGAATGAACGTGCCAATGGGCCTAGTCTTGAGCTTGGCGGCATCTCAATCCAGCGGCGGAGAGACTGTCTTTTTCCTTACGCTGAGCTGCCAAGTCACCCAAAAGACTGGAACCAGACGTGGTTCTAATGTCAAGATACATCTCCGGCTGATGAGAAGCCCCTGCCCGGCTTTTGTGCCCTGCGCCTTGAATCCAATCATCCGCTGGCCGATAAGTTATCCGCTGTTGAACGTCTGCCTCTCAACCCCACCATCAGGAAGATCAAAGCTCTTCTAGGGAACGGGCTAAACGGCATCGATCTGGTTCGAGTCTGGGTCACCTGGCGGATACTCCCATTGAGCCGCCACTCCAGCTTAATGTGTGCTTACACAGGTGAGAAGGAAGACCCAATGCGTCATAACCCTGAGGACTTACCAGATGATGTGGTAGATGCTACAGTCCAGTCGCTGTTGAAGGAGAGCACCGAAACCAGTAATACCTTTGGTTTACTTCCCTTCTGCAAAAAGAACTCGGCTCCTGCGGTGAGTTATTAATCTTCAAAAATACTCTTTTCCATGTTACATTCTTGTACTTATGATTCTTTATCTGTTTCCACAGGCCGGTGATAATTTCTGGAAGGTCAAATATGACCATGAGGCTGCTAAGCAGGCCAGGGCAGCCAAGAAAACTGAAAGGAAAGCCGCTAGAACGGGCACCTCTAAGAAGAAGAAACCCAGCGCCTCTGATATGTTCAAATTGGATGACTCTTCTTCGGATGAGGAAGAGGTAATCTTTTGATTTTCTTAACGCCTTTGTCATTACTTTACTGACATTCTTATCCTTTCAGGAGGACATAGGGAACAGTCAAGCAGTTGATGAAGAGGTAACTATAATCTCCTCCGACTCAGAACCTTTGCCAACACAAAAAATCCGAAGGGTGACCCGGAAAGTAAGATTTTCACATCCTCTAGCTTACCAAGATCCTCAATTTCTTTTGAAGCAACAACAGCTTGAGAACCGGAGGCAAACTCGGGCCACTCAAGACGCAGAACTCTCCACCGGCTTACCTGACGTAACCAGGAAGCGTTGGACCGAGGTTATCTCCGATTTACCTTCCGTTTTTCCTTTGGCGGGTCTAATTCGCCAACCTCTCAATTCATCTGACTCCAATTATCAGGATGTTTCTCCATCTTCCGACGAGTCGATGCAATCAAACATGCCGGCTTTTAAAAAAGCTCCTGGGTAATACAACCTCTCTTATCTTAAGTTTTCCATACTTATGCATTAGTACTCATCCTTCCACTTTGATTGACAGCCTGCAAGTGAAGCCCAGCAAAAGGGCAAAGAAGAATAAGCCGTCCCGAGACCCGGTGGTCACTCAGCCGGTGCTTGACTCATCCGTTCCTGACAGCTCCACTCACCAGCCAGCACCTGAACCGGCTTCTGACATTCCGGCGCCAACCTCTAACCCACCTGCTGAAGACATTATCCACAATTCGGATGACCCAGAAACTCCTAGCCCGGTCAAGACGACTGACCCGGAGGTTGAGTTTGTGAAGAACCAATATGTTGAACCGGGCCGGCCTACTGTTCTTGCTCAATGTACTGCCAAGGAGGAGTTTGCTCAACGCCGGAAGGCCAAACAGGACATCACCGATTATACTCACTTAAGTATTGGTGAGATAGTCTCGGGCTATCTGAACCAAGTACACAGTAGTCGTGACCTGGAAATTGACATGGTGAAGCAAATACAGCATAAATCCGAGGTATAATTTATGTTTTTACTCTGAACCTTACTTACTGTACCAGCCCCCAAGTCTATTGCTTATGAATGAATATGTTGTAGACTTAATAATCTGGTCACTGTTAGTTTTACCCGGTTTAAATTGAATATGTTTAACCCGGTAACAACATGAAACTTTGAATTTGGATTACACATTAGCCCCCAAGTGTCAAGTGCCTTTACTTGTAAAGTGCTTGACACTTACTATATATGACTTGGTAAGATAGGTTAAAAAATTCTTTAAGCATACATTAGCCCCCAAGTGCCAAGTATCTTTACTTGTAAAGTGTTTGGGACTTAAATGTGATCTTACCATGATTCTTACCATAACCTGATATTGATACAGGCCACCATAAGTCAATTTGAGGCGGAAATTGCTGATCTAAAGAGCCAGTTGAAAACCCAAGAGCTCGAAGCTCAGAAAGCCAACTCCAAGTTTGAATTCAGTGTCTCCGAACAAGAGAAGCTGATGAAAATTTTTGAATGGGAGAAGAAAACTTGGGTTGATGAAAGGGCTTCACTAGTGACTCGGGCTGAAACAGCAGAAGCATATCTTGCCGAGGCCACGACCGAACTGTCCGACTTAAAGCGGCAGATATCTCAAATGGTCTCGGCTATCTTTGGTATGTCACTCTGAAAACCTTAAACATTGTAACCTTCCAAGGATTATTAAGATGATTACCTGCGGCTTATTGTCATACTTGTGACTACAGGCCCGAGGAGCACCAACCTTAAGCAAAACATGCTGATTAAGCTCAAGGCGGTTTACACCCTTGTGGAAGGGCTATATTCTGGGTCACAATGTGCCTTGGCCGTTGTGGCTTTATCAAATACCACTCCTTGCCTCCTACAAGATGTGCTGAAATGTCTCGCAGTGCTACCTCAACGGATTAAGGATTTAAGGCAGGCATCCGCAAGAGCCGGAGCTGTGGCCGCATTAAGCCGGGCAAAAGCATGGGTGCCAGAGCTTGACTTAGCTGATCTTACCCTTGGGTATCCAAGCCGGAAGGAGGATGGCTCTGTGTTTGATGATCAAGACTTCGTCACCTGTGTCAAAGTCGTTCGACCCTTGGCGACTCTTATTGGCAACGATACTGATCTCACTAAGTACTCTCCGGGCTATGATAGCAAGAACCGGAGAATCCCAAACGTTCCGTATGATCAAGTCAGCCTTATCCCTCCAACGCGTAAGCATACCTTTGCCCCTGAAGTGGACCCGGCCGGTTTAATAGATGATGAGGCTAAATTTCAAGCCTTGAGCGGCATTGACTGGGCCTCATCCACCTTCCAGGACAAAACAGCCGAAGGAGAGGCGGGGAAGGATAACCCGGAGTCATCAAGCTAGCCGAAGGAATGAGCTGCCAGCTGGGTTATAACTTTGCAAAGAACAATGCTTCACCTGTTTAGACTCGGGGAGTCTTGTAATAGGATTAGAGAAAATTCCTTAATACCTGTCATGCCTTTTGATACTTATTGCTTTTGTTAAGCCGCCATCACTAAATTCCTCTTGCTTATGTTAATCATGTGTTTCCTTGATATTTTACCTTGCTCTGCTTTACTCTGCACATAAAATAGGCAAGGTTTCCTGGACGGTTTACTGCGCCAGCGAGTTATAGAATATTGATAACCTGGATATGATAAAAAACCACATGTATAAGCCGGTTCATGATTAGTTAAAACATAATCATAACAGCATACCTGCGACCCTTTTGATAATTTCTCCGGCTCATATAAGTTTTTACCTGGCACCTTTTTAGAACCTGAGGTAACCAATATAAAACCAGAAGGATCAAGAACCATCTCCTCAAGAAGGTTTCAATGATAGTTACGATAATCATACTTGCAATGTTCACAGGCTCCTGATTCGAATACGATCAGAGAACCGTTCCAAAGGGGTTAAGCTAAGATTCGGATACGATCATATAGCCCCCAGTGGCTTTGGCGATGCCGATCAAGTGGGTATCGACAGCTATGTTCTCTTTGGTTCGAATACGACCTATGTTTGAACAGGAAGCCCCCAAGTGAACATAAGAGTTGTTTAATGACGCTGATCCGAATACGATCCACATCAGACCCAAAGGGGTTAAGATATGATTCAAATATGATCAAGAAGCCCCCAAGTGGGTTTGGAAGTATGCCGATCAAGTGGGTATCGACAGCTATGTTCTCTTTGGTTCGAATACGACCTATGTTTGAACAGGAAGCCCCCAAGTGACCTTGGCTAGATTCAGATATGATCATAAGCCAGACCAAAGGGGAAGCCGGATTCAGATATGATCCGTCCCCTGTTGGCAGTGTCCATCACCTGATAAAGAAAACATGAAACATTCTTTATGGTAAAAAAGGACAGAGGTCCTACTTTATTGCTTTAGATAATATGTACATCATAAAAAGGTATCTTAAAAAACTGGTAATTTAAGTATAGTAAGGCCGGAGATGAGCTATGTTCCACGGCCGGCGGGTCTCCTCCTCCGATTTAAGTGAGTCCTTGTGCTCTCGAATATCGATGAGATAATATGACCCGTTGTGCAGATTCTTGCTGACTACAAAGGGCCCTTCCCAAGGCGGGGATAGCTTGTGCATGTCAGACTGATCCTGGATGAGCCAGAGCACCAAGTCGCCTTCCTGAAAGGTTCTGCTCTTAACCCGACGGCTGTGATAGCGGCGCAGGTCTTGCTGGTAAATCGCTGAGCGGGCTATTGCCAAGTCTCGCTCCTCATCCAACAAGTCAAGTGCATCCTAACGAGCCTTTTCATTATCTGCCTCAACATAAGCCGCCACACGGGGTGAATCGTGCTGGATGTAACTTGGCAGGACCGCCTCTACTCCATAAACCATGAAGAAAGGTGTGTATCCCGTAGATCTGTTAGGCGTGGTGTTGATGCTCCATAACACGGAGGGTAACTCCTCCACCCAACAACTCGGAGTCCGCTGTAAAGGGACTAAGAGCCGGGGTTTGATACCTTTCAGGATCTCTTGATTTGCTCTCTCTGCTTGACCATTGGACTGAGGGTGAGCAACGGCCGAAACATCAAGTCGGATATGCTCTCTTTGACAGAACTCTTCCATGGCACCCTTAGAGAGATTAGTGCCATTATCAGTTATGATGCTATGTGGAAAACCAAAACGAAAGATCACCTTTTTCAAGAACTAAACCGCCGTGGCTGCATCACACTTACTGACCGGCTCTGCCTCAACCCACTTGGTAAACTTGTCCACTGCCACCAGTAGATGTGTCTTTTTATCTTTAGACCTTTTGAAAGGTCCAACCATGTCAAGCCCCCAGACCGTGAACGGCCAAGTGATGGGGATCATCCTTAATTCTTGAGCTGGCACATGAGCTCGTCGTGAGAACCTTCGACAACCATCACATTTACTGACCAGATCCTCTGCATCAGCATGAGCCGTCAGCCAATAGAAACCATGACGGAAAGCCTTGGCCACAAGAGATTTTGACCCGGCATGATAGCCACAATCTCCTTCATGGATCTCACGAAGTATTTCTTGGCCTTCTGTAGGTGACACACAACGTTGAAACGCCCCCGTAACACTTAGGTGATGTAACTCGCCGTTAACAATCGTCATGGATTTGGAGCGCCTGATAATTTGTCTTGCCAAGGTCTCATCCTCTGGCAACTCACCCCGGGTCATATAAGCCAAGTAAGGCACTGTCCAATCGGGGATAACGTGAAAAGAGCCGCCACCAGCTGTGCCTCCGGGTCTAGCACTGCTAACTCCTCCTCGGTAGGTACCTTGACAGAAGGATTATGTAACACATCGAGAAAGGTATTGGGCGGCACCGGTTTACGTTGGGATCCCAACCGGCTTAAAGCATCAGCCGCCTCATTTTTCCTTCGATCAATGTGCTCCACTTGATAACCCACGAAGTGACCAGCCACAGCATCTACCTCACGACGATAAGCCGCCATAAGGGGGTCCTTGGAATCCCACTTGCCTGACACTTGTTGGGCCACAAGATCTGAATCGCCCAAGCATTGTACCCGGCTTAAATTCATCTCCTTGGCCATCCGGAGACCATGGATTAAGGCCTCATACTCAACTGCATTGTTAGTACATGGAAACATAAGCCAGAGTACATAACAAAATTTGTCACCTCGAGGGGAAGTTAACACCACTCCAGCCCCCGAGCCTTCTAGCTGCCTGGACCCATCAAAGTGAATCGTCCAATATGTGTTATCCGGCTTCTCCTCAGGGGCCTGCAACTCTGTCCAATCATTGATAAAGTCCACCAAGGCCTGAGACTTAATAGCAGTACGTGGCATGTACTTCAAATCATGAGGACCAAGCTCAATAGCCCACTTGGTGACTCGTCCTGTGGCCTCCCTGTTCTAAATGATGTCTCCCAAAGGGGCATAACTTACCACAGTTATAGGGTGGCTTTGAAAGTACTGCTTCAACTTCTGGTTGGCCATGAACACTCCATAAACAAGCTTCTGCCAATGTGGGTACCTTTGCTTGGATTCAATGAGCATTGATGTAATAAACCGGCCGTTGAACCGGATGCTCCTTGCCAGCTTCCTTACGTTCCACTACGATGGCAACGCTGACGGCTCGTGAATTGGCAGCCACATACAATAGGAAAGGCTCCTTATCAATTGGAGCAGCGAGAACTGGCGGTTCAGACAATTGTGTATTTAAGTCCTCAAAGGCAACATCAGCAGCCTGGCTCCAGACAAAAGTATCAGCTTTCTTCATCAGCTGATACAATGGAACGGCCTTCTCACCTAGCCGGCTTATGAACCGACTTAAGGCGGCAACACGACCCGCCAGTCGCTGAACATCATTGATACATGCCGGTTTAGCCAGAGAGGTGATCGCCTTAATCTTCTCCTGGTTAGCTTCGATGCCTCTGTTGGACACCAGAATGCCCAAGAGCTTGCCCGCAGGAACGCCAAACACACATTTGGCCGGGTTAAGTGTCATCTTATAAACCCGGAGATTATCAAAGGTCTCCTTTAAGTTAGATATCAAGGTCTACTTTTCTCTTGACTTCACCACAATGTCATCCACATAGGCATGAACATTACGCCCGATTTGTTCGTGCAAACAGTTCTACACACACCGCTGATAAGTCGCCTGGGCACTCTTGAGCCCAAACCGCATAGATACATAGCAGAAGGCTCCAAACGAAGTGATGAAGGCTGTCTTCTCCTGGTCCTTAACTGCCATTTTGATCTGACGATAACCAGAGTAAGCATCCAAAAAACTCAAACGTTCACAACCCGCCGTAGCATCAATAATTTGATCAATACGGGGGAGGGCGAAAGGATCAACCGGACAAGCCTTGTCTAAATCCGTGTAATCCACACACATCCGCCAAGTGCCGTTCTTCTTGAGGACCAGCACCGGGTTAGCCAGCCACTCTGGGTGAAAAACTTCAAAGATAAACCCGGCCGCCAAGAGCCGGGCCACCTCTTCCCCAATAGCTTTCCGTCTCTCTTTGTTGAACCGCTGGAGAAACTGCCTGACCGGCTTATACTTTGGATCAATATTGAGAGTGTGCTCAGCGAGTTCCCTCGGTACACCCGGCATGTCAGAAGGTTTCCATGCAAAGATGTCCCTGTTCTCACGGATGAACTCGATGAGCGCGCTTTCCTATTTAGGGTCCAAATTGGCACTGATACTGAACTGTTTAGAAGTATCTCCTGGGGTAAAGTCAACAAGCTTTGTCTCGGCGGCCGATTTAAACTTCAATGTTGGGTCATGCTCAGTAGTTGGTTTCTTGAGGGAGGTCATGTCCGCCGGGTCAACATTGTCTTGATAAAATTTGAGCTCTTCGGCCGCACAGGCCGACTCCGCATAAGCCGCATCACCTTCTTCACACTCCAAGGCCACCTTCCGACTTCCATGCATAGTGATGGTGCCCTTGTGACCCGGCATTTTGAGCTGCAAATAAACATAACACGGTCGGGCAATGAACTTGGCGTAAGCCGGCCGCCCAAATAGAGCATGATATGGGCTCCGGATTTTAACCACCTCAAACGTTAACTTCTCAGCCCTGGAATCATGTTCGTCTCCGAAGGCCACCTCCAGCTCAATCTTGCCAACTGGGTAAGCCGATTTACCCGGGACCACCCCATGGAAAACAGTGTTAGATGTTCTCAAATTCTTCTCAGTCAACCCCATGCGCTGAAAGGTCTCGTAGTAGAGGATATTGATGCTGCTACCACCGTCCATGAGTACCTTAGTGAATTTATATCCACCAACCTGGGGTGCCACCACTAGGGCTAACTGACCCGGATTATCGACCCGTAGAGGGTGATCCTCTCTGCTCCATATAATGGGCTGCTCTGACCACATCAAATAACGAGGAATTGCTTGCTCAACAGAATTCACAGCCCTCTTATGAACCTTCTGGTCACATTTGCACAAGCTAGTGGTAAACACATGATATTGCCCACCACTCAACTGCTTCGGATGGCTTTGATAACCCAACTGCTGCTGTTGCTGTCCTCCTTGACCAGACTGCTGCTGATTATTACCACCTAGATGCCCCTGAAAGCCGGAGTTTGAGCCGCCGCCTGGGCCATGAAAGCTGTCGGCTCCTGAGCCGCCGCCAGGTCCATGACTGCCATCGAAAGTGTTGGAGTTTTTAAACGCCTTCATGATCGCGCAATCCTTCCATAGGTGCGTGGCGGGGTGCTCCCGGGTTCCGTGTTTTGGGGAGGGTTCATTAAGCAGCTGCTCAAGAGATGGGCCTGACCCGCCAGACCGGGGTTTACCCTTATATCGTTTATTGTTACCCCAGGCGTTGGCATTGGCCACAAACTTCGGGTTACCGTCCGCCTTACGCTTATTGCCGCCTTGACTCCCCGGGTTATGCTGCTGACCCTTTCCATTACCGTTCCTTTTTCCCTTCCCTGTTTTTTCATCATGAGACACGGGATCCTTGGTATTGTCAGAATCGGCATACTTAACTAAAGCCGCCATCAGTGTACCCATATCCGTGAGGTCACGTTTAAGGCGCCCTAGTTTCTGCCTCAATGGCTCAAAGCGGCAATTTTTCTCCAGCATAAGGACTGCAGAACCGACATCCATCTTATCGGATGAATGAATTATCTCCTTGACCCGGCATACCCAATGGGTAGTGGACTCGCCTTCCCCTTGCTTGCAATCCGTCAAGTCCACAATCGACATAGATTGCTTACAGGTGTCCTTGAAGTTCTGAATGAACCGAGCCTTTAACTCAGCCGATGAGCCAATGGAATTGCGTGGCAAGCCTTTCAGCCAAGACCGGGCTGTTCCATCTAACATCATGGTGAAATATCCATCGCCGCATCACTGACCTCTAGCAGCTCCATGGCCATCTCATAACTCTCAATCCAAGCTCCGGGCTGCAGGTCAGCCGTGTAATTTGGTACCTTTCGAGGCCCCTTGAAGTCTTTGGGCAACCGCACATTCTGCAAAGCCGGAATCAGACAAGGGACACCACCGGTTCTAGTGGCTACTCCCGCCTCAACGGAAGTTGTTGGATGCTCTGGAAATTCTTGAGCCGCCGCCTGAGCTGCCTGCTCGTTCTCCTGACGTATTCGATCTTGCACTGGGTTATAGCCCCTCGGCTGGTTACGGCGTTGAGCATTGCTTGACAAAAGCTTCCGACTCTATGTGTCTGCTGTAACTCGGGCTCCGGTTTTGGCGAGGTGGTGCTAACCAGGGCGGGGGAGTTGAATGAATCATGTCCCGGATATAAGAATAGGTTTCCTGCTGAGCCAAGGCCGTCTGAAGAAGCTCTCTGACTCTCCGGGTTTCCACTGTTGCCGGGTCATCACCTTCCATGGGAAGAGCCGCTAAACACGCTGAAGCTGCGATCAAGTTCTCCATGGGCTTGGAAAAGTGTCCCGGTGGGATCGGCACATAACGCGGCGGTGGCATGCTCACATGAGGCGGTACCATCTCCCGAGGTTGAGCCGGTCCTCCTGTTCCGGCTGTCATAAGCTGATTAGCCTCTGGAGGGTTAATAAGGTCGGCTCTGGGTGTAGCAAAGAGAACCCGAGGATCGTAATTTGGAATCAAACGAGACTGAGTTTTTTGATGTCTCCTCCTTATTACCTCATTGGATGCATTTAAGCTCATCGTGAGCTGGTAAGCTTCTGACTGCAAGCGCTGTGCCCGGGTGCCGAGAGCCGCCCGCTCCGCAGCTAGTCTAGTATCTTCAGCTGCCAAGGCCTCTTTGGCCTGAGCTATCTCCTCACGCACATGTGCTACCGCTGCGTCATGCTCATCTTTGTCTGCAGGAATAACCATGGCGGTTAACAGGGCCGTGAGCTTGTCCATGAGGTCCATCAGCACCTGAGCCGGTGGGCGCACGGGGCCGCCTGCCCCGGCTGCTCCTGATCCGGACGTGATCGCTACGGCTGCCGTAGAGTTTGAGCCGGGCTGTGTTCCGGCCATGAAGATCCCTGCCCATCTCGGCGGCTCATAGGGGTCCAGAATCTGATGCCATCGGAACAGCCCCCGAGCGCGCCGTTTTGTACCTGATATAACAAATATGTTGAGCCGGCGGACGAATCACCGTCTGAAAGAGCTGCCGTCTCACCCCCGTCTTCAGATCCAGAAAGTTCCTCTCCATGGACGCAGCCCACAAAGGAACGCCTCATGACCGGCTGAGCCTGGGTCTTCCCCGCACGCTGAGCCGTCTCGACGAAGTCAGTGCAACTGTCCGGCTCAGGTCCCAGCTCACCGATCCGGCCGATGAAGACGTGGATTCCGTCGAAGGGGACCCGGTATCCGTACTCAATCGAGCCGGCGTCGGGACCCCAGCCTTCGCCGTCGATGTAGATCTTGCCGCGACGACTCTTGGTCATCCGGCCCACTACGTATACCTTGAGCCCTTCGAAGTTTCCCTTCAAGAACTCAAATCCACCGTGCGCTGGCCCCACGGTGGGTGCCAACTATCGTGGAATTGTCACGTTAGATGTCCTCGTGATAGGACTTAGTTGTGGAGCCATCGCAACTAGGAAGCTTGAAGGGGTTAAATCGGGACAAAGGACACGAGAGGGTTTATACTAGTTCGGCCCCTTACGGTGAAGGTAAGGCCTACGTCTAGTTGGGTTGGTATTGATGTTTCGATGACCAGGGAGCGAGATACGCTATGCCTGGTTCTCGATTAGATGTTTCTTGTCCTAAGCTACCAGCGGGTCGTCCCCTTATATACACGGGTGGACGCCCTGCGGCTTACAGAGTATCGGCCGGCTTATAAATAGTGTCCGGCCCGGTGACTAGTTAAATCTACCTTATGTTACAAGTCATGCCATCATAGCGGTTTACTACAACGGGCCTTAAGTCGCTGGTGGGCCTTGGGCCCTTTATAAACCGCCATCTTCATGCTTGGTCTTGGGCTTCCTCTGATGACTCCTCCTTTGTGTAACCCGGCCCCTCCTGGGCGGCTTACACAAATAGTCATATCCCCAACAACCTTCCCCCCTCTATCTACAGCGGTCCACACTCCCACAACCCGTTGTACCCTCTACTTGAACATGGTGCTTTATGCTTCATATTATTTTCCAATGATGTATTGCCATCCTATGATGTCTGAGTAGATTTTTGTTGTCCTACCAGTGATTGATGAATTGCTATGATTGGTTTGAGTTGCATGTTTTATTATTGGTGTTGTCCTATTGTGCCCTCCGTGTCGCGCAAGCTTGAGGGATTCCCGCTGTAGGGTTTGCAATATGTTTATGATTTGCTTATGGTGGGTGACGTGAGTGACAGAAGCACAGACTCGAGTAAGTAGGTTGTTTGCGTATGGGATAAAGGGGAGTTCATACTTTAATGCTATGGTTGTGTTTTACCTTAATGAATCTTTAGTAGTTGCAGATGCTTGCTAGAGTTCCAATCATAAGTGCATATGATCCAAGTAGGGAAAGTATGTTAGCTTATGCCTCTCCCTCAAATAGAATTGCAATAGTGATTATCGGTCTAGTAAAGTAGTCAATTGCTTAGGGACAATTCCACAACTCCTACCACAACTTTTCCACACTCGCTATATTTACTTTATTGCATATTTATCTAAACAGCTCCTACTTTTTATTTACGAGTTCTTTACTATCCTGCAAACCTATCCTATCACACCTACAAAGTACCTCTAGTTTCATAGTTGTTCTAGGTAAAGCGAACGTCAAGCGTGCATAGAGTCGTATCAGTGGCCGATAGGACTTGAGAGAGTATTTGTTCTACCTTTAGCTCCTCCTTGGGTTCGACACTCTTACTTATCGAAAGAGGCTACAACTATCCCGTATACTTGCGGGTTATCAAGACCTTTTTCTGGTATCGTTGCCGGGGAGTCATAGCGTGGGGTGAATATTCTCGTGTGTGCTTGTTTGCTTTATCACTAAGTAATTTTTATTTGCTGTTCTTAGTTGTTTTCCGTCTTTAGTTATGGGTAGGAAACGCAAAATACCATAAAAATTAGTTGTACCTACTAAACCAATGGTTGAAGAACCACTCAAAATCTATCACACTCCTGAAGCTTTTTACTTGGATCATCTTTGATCCCTATGTGCTCGTGCTGAAACCCCAACTAGCTTAGTTGAGGGCAAATCTTCAGATGAGCATGCTTGTTATGTGCGACACCATATATATGAAAAAGGGAAACGTTTACTGGATCAAATTCATCATTTGCAAAGCTATGCTTGGAATTTATATGAAATATATGATATTACTTGTTGTTCTGAAAACCCTAAGAAACACCTTCCCTACCAATGTGAGTTTATTGATAATGGAATCGTATCTTCGTATGCTAAGGGTGTTTATAATTACTATGATGTTCAACAAATTGAAGAATTTGTTGCTTTTAAGGGTGCTTATGAAATTGCTTCTTTGATTGAAAAGTATGATGCTACTCTCTACAAATCTGAAAATTTTGCCATACTTGAATATTGTTATGATAATTATGCTTCTAATGCCTATGTTAAGCTATATATTGAGAAATTCTCCACTGTCCAAGAAGAGAGTAATATTTTGCAGGAAGCTATGGAAGAAGAAATTGATGAAACTGTGAGCTCATTGGATGAAAAACATGATGAGGAGAGCGAAGAACAAAAGGAGGAAGAGCGGATTGATCACCCGTGCCCACCTTCTAATGAGACTAACTCTTCAACTCATACATTGTTTAATACCCCTTCGTTCTTACTGAAGGATGATTGCTATGATGATTGCTATGATCCCGTTGATTCTCTTGAAATATCCCTTTTTGATGATGCTTGCTATGCTTGTGGCCAAGATGCCAATATGAATTATGCTTATGGAGATAAACTTGCTATAGTTCCTTATATTAAACATGAAATTGTTGCTATTGCACCCACGCATGATAGTCCTTTTATCCTTTTGAATTCTCCAAACTACACTATATCGGAGAAGTTTGTGCTTATTAAGGATTATATTGATGGGTTGCCTTTTACCATTGCACATGATGATTTTGATGAATGTAATATGCATGTGCTTGCTGCTCCTACTTGCAATTATTATGAGAGCGGAACTACATCTCTGCCTCTTTATGTATCCAACACGATAGAATTGCAAGAATCTGCTTACACTATGCATTGACCTTTACTATGTGTGCATGAATTGTTCTTTTATGACATGCCGATGCATAGGAAGCGAGTTATACTTCGTTGTTGCATGATATATGTTACCTTGTGCTCATTACTAAATCACAAATCATTGTTAATTAAAATTGGCTTTGATATACCTTGGGATCCGGGTGGATTCATTACTTGAGCACTAAATGCCTAGCTTAATGGCTTTAAAGAAAGCGCTGCCAGGGAGACAACCCGGAAGTTTTAGAGAGTCATTTATTTCAGTTGAGTGCTTTCATATAGTTTAAAAACAAAAAAATAAAGAGGGGAACCCTAAAACTTTTCAAAAAGGAAAGTGAAAGTGAGAGAGACAAGCATTGTTGAAGTGGGAGAGCTCCTTGAACTTTGTTCATGCTCACGGAAACTTTGTGAATCTTGATTACAGAAACTTTTCATCAAAAATAAATATCCCCTTGTACAATTCCATTGTATTATAAAAATAATGTGCCAAGGTTTGCCTTTAGGATGTTTACAATGCTTGTTGGTTTTACGGTGTAGGACAGAAACTTTGGCTGTAGTGCGCAATTTTACATTTTTTTTTCTGGAACATTAGACGGTTCTGATTCATTTTGCACTGTCTTGCTATACAACTTGTTTATTTTTCCTAATTTTGGTAGAATTTTTGGGGTACCAGAAGTATGGTGGATGTTCAGATTGCTACAGACTGTTCTGTTTTTGACAGATTCTGTTTTTGATGCATAGTTTGCTTGTTTCGATGAATCTATCAATTTATATCAGTGGATTAAGCCATGAAAACATTACGTTACAGTAGACACAATGCAAAAACAAAATATGAATTGGTTTGCTACAGTACTTAGAGTGGTGATTTGCTTTATTATACTAACGGATCTTACCGAGTTTTCTGTTGAAGTTTTGTGTGGATGAAGTGTCTAAACGAGGAGGTCTCGATATGAGGAAAAGGAAGAGAGGAAAGAGCTCAAGCTTGGGGATGCCCGAGGCACCCCAAGTAAATATTCAAGGAGACTCAAGCGTCTAAGCTTGGGGATGCCCCGGAAGGCATCCCCTCTTTCTTCAACAAGTATCGGTATGTTTTCGTATTCGTTTCGTTCATGCGATATGTGCAAGTCTTGGAGCATCTTTTGTAGTTAGTTTTCACTTTTCTTTTATGCACCATGCTGGTATGAGATAGTCATTGGTTGATTTATAGAATGCGCATTGCACTTCACTTAAATCTTTTGAGTATGGCTTTATAGAATGCTTCATGTGCTTCACTTACACTACAAAAAAAGACACATCCGTGACATTTTGGGCCGAACGATTTTTTTCCTGTCATACATATGACACTTCTATGACGATAATTGTGACAAAACCCGGTATCATCATAGATGTGGTGGGCTCCTACTTCTATGATAGAAAATGGGCTTTTTGTCCTGGGCGGGCCGGAGACGCAGTTGCATGACATTCTTTGGGCCGTCCATGACGGAAAAAACCATGGTAGAAGCGAGGGGGAGGGAAATTCCGGGGAGTTGCCAGTTACGGTGGGAGGTCGGGGCCCGAGCGATGCGCATTTCTCTCGTACACATACGTGCGTGTGTGCGAGGCGTTGGCTCTAACTGAACCCGAGCGAGGAGTTGGGCTCTAACTGAACCCGAGCGATTGCACTGCAGGCTACGCGTTACTGAACCCGAGCGATCGATCGATGGCTGTTAACTGAACGCGATCGAGCGGTTCCTTCGCTACTGCTGCTAACTAAAGCCGATCAATGCTGCCTCTGG
>NC_057798.1:689262068-689263059 GCF_018294505.1 Triticum aestivum | reverse complement strand
CGGTGGAGATGAACAGTATCCCGTGGAGTCCCATTTTGTGGTACGCCACATCCCTCCCGATGAACAGGACCCCCGTTTCGACCGTAGCGCTCCAACACAAGTCCGTTTCGTCCGTTTTGCGGTACGCCACACCCCTCCCGATCAACATGACCCTCGTTTCGACCGTAGGAGGTCCGTTTCCTCCATTTTGCGGTACGCCACACCCCTCGCGATCAACAGGACCCCTGTTTCGACCGTAGGAGGTCCGTTTCCTCTGTTTTGCGGTATGCCACACCCCTCCCGATCAACAGGACCCCATTCCGAACGTAGGAGGTCCATTTCCTCTATTGTGCGGTACGCCAGGCCTTGTTTCCATCGCCTGTTCCTTCCAAGCCCTCCCGATGAACACGACCACGCAGTCCGTTCCGACCCAGCCGGTTGGCTCCCATGCGTTCCGTTGCCTCCCGATGAACACGACGCATTTCGTTGCCTCCCCATGAACACGATGCATTCCGTTGCCTCCCCATGAACACGACGACGATGCTGTTTCTCCGTTCTGACCCAGCCATGTACACGAGCCCTGGCTGTACGTATGCGCGAGTAGGCGTTCCCGCCCGTATGTACATACGTGGCCGTATTTTCTTCCTTGCACCCTGGCCGCTGTACGTACGTGTACATGCTACGTGCGCGCCTCTACTACGACACGGACGCGCCTCTACTACGACACGTGCGCGCCTCTACATCGACCAGTATATATGTACATACACGTTTGCGACCAGAATGACAACGCTACGTACGCTTCGACCAGGTGGGTCCCGACTGCCAGGCACTTCCTTGCCTGCGAAGATGTAGCTGGTGGGTCCCAGAAGTCAGGGAGGCGAATCGTTTTGGTTTTTTTTGCCCGGACGCACTTCCTTGCATGCGAAGATGTAGGTGGTGGGTCCCAGCAATCAGGGGGCGAATCGTTTTTTTTGCCCGGACGCACTTCCTAGCGTGCGAAGGTGTAGCTGGT
>NC_057798.1:689225262-689261825 GCF_018294505.1 Triticum aestivum | reverse complement strand
AGCTGGTGGGTCCCAGCAGTCAGGGGGATGAATCGTTTTTTTTTTGCCCGAACGCATTTCCTTGCGTGCGAAGATGTAGGTGGTGGGTCCCAGCAGTCAGGGGGAAACGTTTTTTTTGCGAAATATGGTGGCCTGTCTGGTGGGTCCCCGCTGTCAGGTGGAGGAATAATTAATTTCCGCGTAATAAGGAGGCACTTCCTTGCTGTGGCCGTGGACCCAGCTGTCAGCCTCTCCACGTACAGTCCACGTCTGATGGAAGTCGTTCCTTGACCACGTTGACCACGCTGCGTCGAGATCACCAGGGCGATGGACGACGGCGAGGCCTAGGAAGGGGACGACATGGAGCCGGGGAAGACGCGGCAGTGGAAGCCCACGCGGAGAGGAGTACAAGGGTTCACTAGTTCGGCTGCGGTGTGAGGCTGCCATCGCCGCAGGGCCTGGCCAGCAGTGGGAATAGTAGGGGGCGATGAGTCCTCCGTGGCAGCACATCCGGCCACAGGAGGCAGGAGCATGCGGCACGACCGGCGCTTCTTTGGGCGGCTGGAGCAAGAAGACCAGAGGTTGAAGAAGCACTACGGCTATTGGATGAACATCGTACGGTCACTGGAGCTAGAATCGTTTCTATTGACTAAGTTGACAAAGCCCTCCGTCCCCATCAACTTAGTAGGCCCACAAGTCAACCTCCCACCAAGGTGGGTCCCAACTAGCAGGCGGGTATTCATTTTTTTTGCGTAAAAAGGAGGCACTTCCGGTGGGTCCGAGCTGACAGCAGGGGGAACGTTTTTTTCATGAAATACGGTGGCCCGTCGGGTGGGTCCCAGCAGTCAGGGGCAAATGGTTTTTCGTGAAATACCGGTGGCCCGTCCGGTGGGTCCCTGCTGTCAGGTGGAGGAATAATTATTTTCCGCGTAATAAGGAGGCACTTCCTTGCGGTTGCCGTGGACCCAGCTGTCAGCCTCTCCACGTACAGTATTCTTCCGATGGAATTCGGTCATTGACCACATTGACCACGCCGCGCCGAGAGCACCACGACGGTGGACGACGACGAGGCCTAGGAAGGGGACAACGTAGAGCCGGGGAAGACGCGGCAGTGGATGCCCACACGGAGAGGAGTACGAGGGTTCACTAGTTCGGCTGCGCTGCCGTCGCCGCAGAATAACAGGGGTTGTGGGTGAGTGGAGTGGAGGGATGGCCTGGCCAGCGGTGGGAGTAGTATGGGGGCGGTGAGGCCTCCGCGGTAGCACAGCCGGCCACGAAAGACAGGAGCAGGCGACACGTCCGGCGCTGCGTTGGGCGGCTGGGGCAAGAAGACTAGAGGTTGAAGAAGCACTACGACCGTTGGATGGACATCGTACGGTCAGTCAAGCTAGAATCATGCATATTGACTAAGTTGACAAAGCCCTTCGTCCCCGTCAACTTAGTAGGCCCACTATACTGGGTCCCAGCTAACAGAGGGAGTATTCATTTTTTTTATTGTGTAATAAGGAGGCACTTCCTTGCGTGCGAAGATATAGCTGATGGGTCCGAGCTGTCAGCGGCGGTAACGTTTTTTCGCGAAATACAGAGGCCCTTTCGGTGGGTCCTAGATGTTAGGTGGAGGAATCATTATTTTTCGCATAATAAGGAGGCATTTCCTTACGTGCGGCCGTGGACCCAGTTGTCAGCCTCTCCATGTACAGTCCACTTCAAATGCATGTCGGTCGTTGATCATGTTGACCAGGCCGCGCCGAGAGCAGCAGGGCCGTGGACGACGGCGAGGCCTAGGAAGGGAACGACACGGAGGTAGGGAAGACTCGACAGTTGTTTCCCACGCGGAGGGGAGTACGACTGTACGAGGGTTTACTGGTTCATCTGTCGTCACCGGAGAATAATAGCAGGTGTTGGACTGTGGGTGAGTAGAGGGATGGCTAGGCCAGTGATGGGAGTACGGTGGGGCGGTGAGGCTGATAACCCACAAGTGTAGGGGATCGCAACAGCTTTCGAGGGTAAAGTATTCAACCCAAATTTATTGATTCGACACAAGGGGAGCCAAAGAATATTCTTGAGTATTAGCAGTTGAGTTGTCAATTCAACCACACCTGGATAACTTAGTATCTGCAGCAAAGTATTTATTAGAAAAAGTGGTATCATAATAAAGGTAACGGTAGCAAAAGTAAAGATAATAGTTTTTGGGTTTTCGTAGTAGTTCTAACAGTAGCAACGGAAAAGTAAATAAGCGAAGAACAATATATGAAAAGCTCGTAGGCAATGGATCAGTGATGGATAATTATGCCGGATGCGATTCCTCATGTAATAGCTATAACATAGGGTGACACAGAACTAGCTCCAGTTCATCAATGTAATGTAGGCATGTATTCCGTAAATAGTCATACATGCTTATGGAAAAGAACTTGCATGACATCTTTCGTCCTACCCTCCCGTGGCAGCGGGGTCCTAGTGGAAACTAAGGGTTATTAATGCCTCCTTTTAATAGAGAACCGGAACAAAGCATTAGCACATAGTGAATACATGAACCCCTCAAATTACGGTCATCACCAAGAAGTATCTCGATTATTGTCACTTCGGGGTTGTCGGGTCATAACACATAATAGGTGACTATAGACTTGCAAGATAGGATCAAGAACACACATATATTCATGAAAACATAATAGGTTCAGATCTTAAATCATGGCACTCGGGCCCTAGTGACAAGCATTAAGCATAGCAAAGTCATAGCAACATCAATTCAGAACATAGTGGATACTAGGGATCAAACCCTAACAAAACTAACTTGATTACATGGTAAATCTCATCCAACCCATCACCGTCCAGCAAGCCTACGATGGAATAACTCACGCACGGCGGTGAGCATCATGAAATTGGTGATGGAGGATGGTTGATGATGACGACGGCGACGAATCCCCCTCTCTAGAGCCCCGAACGGACTCCAGATCAGCCCTCCCGAGAGAAATTAGGGCTTGGCGGCGGCTCCGTGTCATAAAACACAATGAAACTTTCTCTCTAATTTTTTCTCCCCGAACGTGAATATATGGAGTTGGAGTTGAGGTAGGTGGAGGTCCAATGGGCCCACGAGATAGGGGGGCACGCCCTATGGGGGGGGGGGGTGCGCCCCCTAGTCTCATGGACAGGCCGTGCACCCCCTAGTGTATTTCTTGCGCCCAGAAATTCTTATTAATTCCAAAAGGTGCCTCCATGGATTTTCAGGACATTCAGAGAACTTTTCTTTTCTACACATAAAACAACATCATGGCAGTTCTGCTGAAAACAGCGTTAGTCCGGGTTAGTTTCATTCAAATCATGCAAGTTAGAGTCCAAAACAAGGGCAAAAGTGTTTGGAAAAGTAGATACGTTGGAGACGTATCAACTCCCCCAAGCTTAAACCTTTGCTTGTCCTCAAGCAATTCAGTTGATAAACTGAAAGTGATAAAGAAAAACTTTTACAAACTCTGTTTGCTCTTGTTGTTGTAACATGAAAAGCCAGCATTCAAGTTTCAGCAAATACTATGAACTAACCATACTAACAATAACACCTAGGTCTCACAATTACTCATATCAATAGCATAATCAGCTAGCGAGCCATAATAATAAAACTTGGATGCCAACACTTTCTCAAAATAATCATAACATGATATAACAAAATGGTATCTCGCTATCCCTTTCTGAGAACGCAAAACATAAATGCAGAGCACCTTTAAAGATCAAGGACTGACTAAACATTGTAATTCATGGTAAAAGAGATCCAGTCAAGTCATACCCAATATAAACCAATAGTAATGAATGCAAATGACAGTGTGCTCTCTAGCGGGTGCTTTTAATAAGAAGGGTGATGACTCAACATAAAAGTAAATAGATAGGCCCTTCGCAGAGGGAAGTAGGGATTTGTAGAGGTGCCAGAGCTTGATTTTAAAATAGAGATTGAATAACATTTTGAGTGGCGTACTTTCACTGTCAACGCAACAACTATGAGATGGCTGTATCTTCCATACTACATGCATTATAGGAAGTTCCCAAATAGAATGGTAAAGGTTTATACTCCCCCAACCACCAACAAGCATCAATCCATGGCTTGCTCGAAACAACGAGTGCCTCCAACTAACAACAACCCTGGGGGAGTTTTGTTTAATTATTTTGATTTGCTTTGATCTTTTTGGATCATGGGACTGGGCATCCCGGTTACCGGCCCTTTCTCGTGAATAAAGAGCGGAGTCCACTCCTCTTGAGAATAACCCACCTAGCATGGAAGATATAGGCAACCCTAGTTGAAACATGAGCTGCTCGAGCATACAAAACATAATTTCATTTGATGGTTTGGAGTTTGGCACATACAAATTTACTTGGAACGGCAGGTAAATACCGCATATAGGAAGGTATAGTGGACTCATATGGAACAACTTTGGGGTTTAAGGAGTTTGGATGCACAAGCAGTATTCCCGCTTAGTACAGGTGAAGGCTAGCAAAAGACTGGGAAGCGACCAACTGAGAGAGCAACAACAGTCATAAACATGCATTAAAATTAATTCACACCAAATACAAGCATGAGTAGGATATAATCCACCATGAACATAAATATCATGAAGGCTATGTTGATTTGATTCAACTACATGCGTGAACATGTGCCAAGTCGAGTCACTCAATTCATTTAAAGGAGGATACCATCCCATCATATCACATCATAATCATTCTAATAGCATGTTGGCACGCAAGGTAAACCATTATAACTCATAGCTAATCAAGCATGGCACAAGCAACTATAATCTCTAATTGTCATTGCAAATATGTTTACTTCATAATAGCTGACTCAGAAACGATGAACTCATCATATTTACAAAAACAAGAGAGGTCGAGTTCATACCATATTTTCTCATCCCATTAACTCCATCATATATCGTCATTATTGCCTTTCACTTGCACGACCGAACGATGTGTATAATAATAAGAGTGCACGTGCATTGGACTAAGCTGGAATCTGCAAGCATTCAACTCAAGAGAGAAGACAAGATAATATGGGCTCTAAGTTAAATAAACAATCATGCATATGAGAGCCACTAAACATTTTCAATATGGTCTTCTCGACCCCCAAAGTAAAGAAAAGAAAAGAAAACTATTTACACGGGAAAGCTCCCAACAAGTAAAAGAAGAACGAGAAATATTTTTGGGTTTTCATTTTAATTTCTACTACAAGCATGAAAATTAAACTAACTATTTTTTTGGTTTTTCTTAATGTTTATCAAGCACACAAGAAAAAAAAGAAATTTAAACTAGCATGGATAATACAATGAAAGAGTATGAGCACCGACGACTAGTGTGTGAACATGAATGTAAAGTCGGTGAGAAATACGTACTCCCCCAAGCTTAGGCTTTTGGCCTAAGTTGGTCTAGTACTAAGGACCGCTTGGCTGATATCCATAAGTGAAACTGGGGTCGTACTGAGATGCAGCGGCAACCGCCTCCTGAGCAGCAACGTGTTGGCGAGCTGCCTCCGCTCCCCTCTCGTGTTCAGCTGCTTCCTCCCTGGTGACCACATATCTTCATTTTGCCTGATAATCAAAAAGTTAGGGAGCAGGAAGAGTAACAGGGACGACGTTGCGTCTGTCATAGATTAGTCGATAATGGAGGAATTGTTCATTCCTCGCAAGAAATTGATGATTGAACATAGCTTCTTTATCCAAATAAATAGGAGGTAAAATCATATCCCCCTCTCATGGAGCTATATTAAGATAATTAGCCACACGGGTTGCATAAATTTCTCCAAATAAATTTCCCTTTCTACTATTATTCTGCAACTTACGTGCAACTATTGCCCCCAAGTTATAACCTTTATAACCTGACACAACACTCTTGTGGACACATAGATCAGGGACACACATGTGACATGCTTCATCCTTACCGTTAATGCATCTACCAATAAAGAGAGCAAAATAATGTATAGCAGGAAAATGAATGCTCCCTATGGTAGCTTGTGCTATGTCCCTAGATTCTCCCACAGTAATACTAGCAAGAAAATCTCTAAATTCAGATTTATGAGGATCATTAATATTACCCCATTGCGGGAGTCTGCAAGCAATTGTGAAATCCTCTAAATCATGGTATAAGATGTATCATAAATATCAAACATGACACTAGGAGAATTACGTGCACAATTATATTTGAACCTCCGCACAAAAGAATCAATCAATTGATAGTACTGAGGACACTTATCTTGTAAGAAGTCCTCCAGCTCGGCATTACGCACATACGCGTCAAATTAATCCTTGAAGCCTGCTTCGACCATAAAATCATCGGATGGCCACTCACAAGCTCGTATATCCGCGTCCCTCGGCAATTCAACATCTTGCTCACGTATATCAATCCTTGGCCCTTTCTTTGCCGAGGAACCACCTTGGTACATTCTTCTAAACATAATTCTTTTTCTGAGAATTTCTGAAATTTTAGTAACTTCAAAATAAAAGTGAATAAAACTAGACAAGATTGATAGCAACTACTCCTACAAGTGCCTAGAGCCTATATCATGCATTAGAATTGCTTAGGACCTCATAAATTTAACATGCAAGCTCAAGAACATGGTCACCTATGCAGCAAAAATTTGCAATGAATAAAGCACTAGAACAAAAACTAATGGGACCAATGGAGGAGTCACATACCAAGCAACAATCTCCCAAAGCAGTTTTGTGAATGGAGCTTTGAGCAAGGAGATCGAAAATCGCAGCAAAATGATCTAGAACTCATGCTTGAGCTAGATGGGGATTTTTTTGGGTAGAAGATGAAGTGTGTGGGTGCGGGCATAAGTGGAAGGGGGCTACCAGGGGCCCACGAGTCAGGGGGGCGCGCCCTATAGGGGGGCTCCCTCCACTCTCGTGGCCTAGTACTTGCCCCTCCTGCAGTGATTTCAGTGCCTAAAATCCTCAAATATTCCAAAAGAAATCATACTAAATTTGCAGGGCATTTGGAGCGCTTTTATTTTCGGACTATTTTTTAATGCACGGATAATTCAGAAAACAGACAGATAATACCATTTTTGCTTTATTTATTCTAAATAACAGAAAGTAAAAAGTGGGTACAGAAGGTTGTGCCTTCTAGTTTCATCCATCTCGTGATCATCAAAATGAATCCACTAACAAGGTTGATCAAGTATTGTTAACAAACTCATTCCAAATAACACGGAACCGGAGAAATTTTGAATAACACTAAGTTACCTCAACGGGGATATGAAAATCCCCAACAATAAGAATATCATACTTTTTCTTGACAGTAGGGAGGAAATTCAAAACCTCCAATAATAATAGTTGGAACTTTTCCAATAGAATTGATGCTATGAACTTGAGATTGTTTCCTCGGAAAGTGTACCGTATGCTCATTACCATTAACATGAAAAGTGACATTGCCTTTGTTGCAACCAATAACAGCCCCTGCAGTATTAAGAAAAGGTCTACCAAGGATAATAGACATACTATCGTCCTTGGGAATATCAAGAATAAGAAAGTCCGTTAAGATAGTGACATTTGCAACCACAACAGGCACATCCTCACAAATACCGACAGGTATGGCAGTTGATTTATCAGCCATTTGCAAAGATATTTTAGTAGGTGTCAACTTATTCAATTCAAGTCTACGATATATAGAGAAAGGCATAACACTAACACCAGCTCCAAGATCACATAAAGCAGTTCTAACATAATTTCTTTTAATGGAGCATGGTATAGTTGGTACACCCGGATCTCCAAGTTTCTTTGGTATTCCACCCTTAAAAGTGTAATTAGCAAGCATGGTGGAAATTTCAGCTTCCGGTATCTTTCTTTTATTTGTGATGATATCCTTCATATACTTAGCATAAGGATTTACTTTCAGCATATCAGTTAAGCGCATACATAAGAAAATAGGTCTAATCATTTCAGCAAAGCACTCAAAATCCTCATCATCCTTTGACTTGGATGGTTTAAGAGGAAAGGGCATGGGTTCCTGAACCCATGGTTCTCTTTCTCTACCGTGCTTCCTAGCAACAAAATCTCTCTTATCATAAGGTTGATTCTTTGATTGTGGGTTATCAAGATCAACAGCAGGTTCAATCTCTACTTCATTGTTTTTGCTAGGTTAAGCATCAACATGAACATTATCATTAACATTATCACAAGGTTCATGTTCATCATCTGATTGTGTTTCAGCATCAGAAATAGAAATATCATTGGGATTCTCAGGTGTGTCTACAGTAGGTTCACTAGAAGCATGCAAAGTTCTATCTTTTTCTTTTTCTTCTTTTTAGAAGAACTAGGTGCCTCCAAATTATTTCTCTGAGAATCTTGCTCGATTCTCTTAGGGTGGCCTTCAGGATACAAAGGTTCCTGAGTCATTCTACCAGTTCTAGTAGCCACTCTAACAGCAAAGTCATCTTTATTATTTAATTCATCAAGCAAATCATTTTGAGCATTAAGTACTTGCTCAGCTTGAGTAGCAACCATAGAAGCATATTTGCTAACGAATTTGAGTTCATCTTTAACTCTAGCCAGATTATCGCTTACACGTCCTATCTCGAAAGCATTATTCTTTAACTCTCTACCAACATAAGCATTAAAACTTTCTTGTGTAGCCATAAAGTCATCAAATTCATCTAAGCATGGGCTATGAAATTTGGTAGAGGGGATTTCAACTTTATCATATCTATAGAGAGAATTTACCTTTACTACCTGTGTCGGGTTATCAAGACAATGTGGTTCTTTAACAGGCGATATATTAAGACCATGTATTTCTTCAATAGGATGTAAATTCTTAACATCTTCAGCTTTAATGCCTTTTTCTTTCATTGATTTCTTTGCCTCTTGCATATCTTCAGGACTCAGAAATAAAACACCTCTCTTCTTCAGAGTGGGTTTAGGAATAGGCTCAGGAGTTGGCTTAATAGGTTCAGGAATTGCCTCAGGAATTGGCTCGGGAAGAGTCCAATTATTTTCATTAGCCAACATATTATTCAATAATATTTCAGCTTCGTCGATTGTTCTTTCCCTGAAAACACAACCAGCACTATCCAAGTAGTCTTTGTAAGCATCGGTTAGTCCATTATAAAAGATATCAAGTATTTCATTTTTCTTAAGAGGATGATCAGACAAAGCATTAAGTAACCGAAGAAGCCTCCCCCAAGCTTGTGGGAGACTCTCTTCCTTGATTTGCACAAAATTATATATTCCCCGCAAGGCATCTTGTTTCTTATGAGCAGGGAAATATTTAGCAAAGAAGTAATAAATCATATCCTGGGGACTACGCACACAACCAGGAGCAAGAGAATTATACCAAGTCTTAGCATCACCCTTTAATGAGAACGTAAATATCTTAAGGATATAAAAATAGTGAGACTTCTCATCATTAGTAAATAGGGTGGCTATATCATTCAACTTGGTAAGATGTGCCACAACAGTTTCAGATTCAAGGCCATAAAAAGGATCAGATTCAACTAAAGTAATAATTTTAGGATCAACAGAGAATTCATAATCCTTATCAGTAACACAGATAGGTGAAGTAGCAAAAGCAGGGTCAGGTTTCATTCTAGCATTAAGAGACCGCTGCTTCCATTTAGCTAATAATTTCTTAAGATCATATCTATCATTGCAAGCAAAGATTTCCCTAGCAGCTTCTTCATTCATAACATAACCCTTAGGAACAACAGGTAATACATAATCATTGGGAGAACCTTCATCATCACTATCATCAATAATAGCATCTTCAATATTTTCATTCCCCCTAACTCTAGCAAGTTGTTCATCAAGAAATTCACCTAATGGCAAAGTAGTATCACGCACGGAAGTAGTTTCATCATGCATAGCAGAAGTGGCATCATCAATAACATGCGACATATCAGAATTCATAGCAGTAGTAGGTTTAGGTGTCACAAGCTTACTAATAACAGAAGCATAAACTAGTGTAGAGCTAGATGGCAGTTCCTTACCTCCCCTCGTAGTTGAGGGAAAAATCGTAGTTCTGTCATCTTTCAAGTTCTTCATAGTGATCAACAGATATAAATCCCAAGTGACTCAGGGAATAGAGCTATGCTTCCCAGCAACGGCGCCAGAAATTAGTCTTGATAACCCACAAGTGTAGGGGATCGCATCAGCTTTCAAGGGTAAAGTATTCAACCCAAATTTATTGATTCGACACAAGGGGAGCCAAAGAATATTCTTTAGTATTAGCAGTTGAGTTGTCAATTCAACCACACCTAGATAACTTAGTATCTGCAGCAAAGTATTTAGTAGCAAAAGTGTAATAAAGGTAACGGTAGCAAAAGTAAAGATAACAGTTTTTGGGTTTTTGTAGTAGTTGTAACAGTAGCAATGGAAAAGTAAATAAGAGAAGAACAATATATGAAAAGCTCATAGGCAATGGATCAATGATGGATAATTATGCCGGATGCGATTCCTCATGTAATAGCTATAACATAGGGTGACACAGAACTAGCTCCAGTCCATCAATGTAATGTAGGCATGTATTCCGTAAATAGTCATACATACTTATGGAAAAGAACTTGCATGACATCTTTTATCCTACCTTCCCGTGGCAGCGGGGTCCTAGTGGAAACTAAGGGATATTTAGGCCTCCTTTTAATAGAGAACCGAAACAAAGCATTAGCACATAGTGAATACATGAACTCCTCAAACTACGGTCATCACCGAGAAGTATCCCGATTATTGTCACTTCGGGGTTGTCGGGTCATAACACATAATAGGTGACTATAGACTTGCAAGATAGGATCAAGAACACACATATATTCATGAAAACATAATAGGTTCAGATCTGAAATCATGGCACTCGGGCCCTAGTGACAAGCATTAAGCATAGCAAAGTCATAGCAACATCAATCTCAGAACACAGTGGATACTAGGGATCAAACCCTAACAAAACTAACTTGATTACATGGTAAATCTCATCCAACCCATCATCGTCTAGCAAGCCTACGATGGAATTACGCACGCACGGCGGTGAGCATCATGAAATTGGTGATGGAGGATGGTTGATGATGACGATGGCGATGAATCCCCCTCTCCGGAGCCTCGAACGGACTCCAGATCAGCCCTCCCGAGAGAGATTAGGGCTTGGCGGCGGCTCCGTGTCGTAAAATGCGATGAAACTTTCTCTTTGATTTTTTCTCCCCGAACGTGAATATATGGAGTTGGAGTTGAGGTCGGTGGAGGTCCAGGGGGCCCACGAGATAGGGGGGGCGCGCCCTTTAGGGGGACGGGCGCCCCCTGTCTCGTGGACAGGCTGTGGGCCCCCTGGTGTATTTCTTTCGCCCAAAAATTCTTATTAATTCCAAAAAGTGCCTCCGTGGATTTTCAGGACATTCCGAGAAGTTTTCTTTTCTACACATAAAACAACATCATGGCAGTTCTGCTGAAAACAGTGTCAGTCCGGGTTAGTTTCATTCAAATGATGCAAGTTAGAGTCCAAAACAAGGGCAAAAGTGTTTGGAAAAGTAGATACGTTGGAGAAGTATCATAGGCCTACGCGGCAGCATAGCCCGCCGCGGGGAGGAGGGAGCAGGCAGTCCCGCCGACACTTGTTTGAGCGGCTGGAGCAGGAAGAGCAGAGATTGAAGATGCACGACGACCGTTGGATGGATATCCAACAGTATACAGGCCATCTGTGGAAAGCCTCAAATCTGTGGAAAACAGCATACAACCCATCTGCCATTATTTCAAATAATTTACAGCCCATTTGCTAATTCTTACGGGTTTTTTTGGAGCCCATATTCTTTTTGTTAGCACTACAGCCCATATTGTGGCCACGGTTAAAAAATTATACGAAATTTTGCATATGTCGGTGCGGTCTGAGCTGTTTTTAATCCCAAAATTTCGAGTCACATTCAGACTAATTTTAAAAATAAATGTATATCAATTTAAAATCCAATAAATTGTCCACGCATAAAAATCAATGCAATTTAAAATCTCGAAATGAAAAAAATATATTTGAAACTAATTGCCGGTTTGATGTGTTTTAAAAATGTACAACCCATTTCTCATTACTGATAGGCCATTTTCTCGCCCAGCCGAATGAAACTCTCCTCGTCTTGAAAGATTTACAGCCCAATAGGCCTGATAAAGCGACTTACTTGACAAATCACAAAAAAACTGGGCTAGCCATTTTCAGAAAGAAAAAAACTACTGGGTTGGTCTGTGGTAAACATAAAAGAAAAGGATGTCTAGACAGGCCAGAGTGTCCCGCACAGCCCAGTTGACACCCTGCTTCCGTCTCAAAAACAAATTAGATAAATGCCACTCCAATTATGGCGATTCATAAAAATGCCACTGCAATTTCCACACTTTGAAAAATGCCACTGCAATTTTTGCAAACTTTGAAAAACGCCACTGCAGTTTGCAAACTTTGAAAAACGCCACTCCAGACTTCGAAAAATGCCACCAGAAATGGCATGAAATGGCATTTTTCAAAGTTTGGAAATTGCAGTGGCATTTCTCGGATACACCAGATTTGGAGTGGCATTTATCAAATTAACCCAACACAAAAATAACTGGGCGAGCTGCTGGGTCCCTAGTGTCAGCCGCTCGTTGTGCAATCCTCTCATTTATTGACTACGTTGACAATTGCATGGGACCCAGATGTCAGAAATCCACTAGGAGGGGCCATTTTTTTATTGGCTTGAAATCAGGAGGCACTTGCTTGTGTACTGCCATGACCTTGGCAGGCCCCTGCTGTCATCCTCTGCACGTACAATCATCTCCTGATTGTGTACGTGTCAACTTGCTAGGCCCACAAGTCAACCTCTAAACCCGTGGAGGACAAATACAACCCATTTAAAAAAATAACAGCCCATTCCATACGTTTAAATGGAAAGTTCAACATTCAGAGCAAAGTAACAGGTCTGATCCACATATAGAGTACTGAACTTCCACGTTGACAACCATCATAGCCAAGTTAACTATCTCCTCCCACTAATACTCTAGTAGCGTACAAGTACTAACTTACTCTTAGCTAACTAGATGATGCTGGCCGCCATCTATGGTACACGCGAAACGCCGGCACCGGCATCCCGCGCCTCACCTTGGACTTTCCAGAGGTGCGATAGGGCGCGTTCCTCGCGCGCGTTGGCCCCTTCCATGCCGGCGTGGTCCACCAAAGCTTCGGCTTCCAAGCGGGAAACCCACTTGACGAGCTGGTAGTAAAAATCGGCGTCACGAACGCGTGTGTGCCCAACATCCTCCAGGGCTATTTGCCGGGCGCCGGCCTCCACGTAGTCGGCCCAGTTGCGGGCGCTCTGCTCGCAACTCAGAGTGTCGGTGCGTGCAACCTCTTGAGCACTACGTTGGATTTCCCCGAAGAGGAGAGGATGATGCAGTAAAGTAGCGTCAGTATTTCCCTCCGTTTTTGAGAACCAAGGTATCAATCCAGTAGGAGACCACGCACAAATCCCTCGTACCTACACAAAATGATAGCAACTCACAACCAACGCTTAGGGGTTGTCAATCCCTTCACGGTCACTTACGAGAGTGAGATCTGATAGAGATAATATTTTTAGTATTTTTGATAGATAGATGCAAAGTAAAAGTAAAAGCAAAGTAAAAACGAAGCAAGTAAATAAAGTGATATAGATTGATATGATGAGAATAGACCCGGGGGCCATAGGTTTCACTAGTGGATTCTCTCGAGAGCATAAATATTCTACGGTGGGTGAACAAATTACTGTTGAGCAATTGACAAAATTGAGCATAGTTATGAGTATATCTAGGCCATGATCATGTATATAGGCATCACGTCCAAAACAAGTAGATCGAAATGATTCTGCATCTACTACTATTACTCCACTCATCGACCGCTATCCAGCATGCATCTAGAGTATTAAGTAAAAACAGAGTAACGTCGTAAGCAAGATGACATGATGTAGAGGGATATATTCATGCAATATGATAAAAAACCATCTTGTTATCCTCGATGGCAACAATACAATATGTGCCTTGCAACTCTTTCTGTCACTGAGTAAGGACACCGCAAGATTGAACCCAAAGCTAAGCACTTCTCCCATTGCAAGAACTACCAATCTAGTTGGCAAACCAAAAAGATAATTCGAAGAGACTTGCAAAGATAACTCAATCATACATAAAAGAATTCAGAGAAAAATCAAATATTTTCCATAGATAATACTGGATCATAAACCCACAATTCATCGATCTCAACAAACACACCGCAAAAAGAAGATTACATCAAATAGATCTCCACGAGAGAGGGGGAGAACATTGTATTGAGATCCAAAAAGAGAGAAGAAGCCATCTAGCTACTAGCTATGGACCTGAAGGTCTGAAGTAAACTACTCACACTTCATCGGAGGGGCTATGGTGATGATGTAGAAGCCCTCCGTGGTGGATGCCCCCTCCGGCGGAGCTTCGGAACAGGCCCCAAGATGGGATCTCGTGGATACAGAAAGTTGCGGCGGTGGAATTAGGTTTTTGGCTGCTGTTCTGATCGTTCGGGGATACGTAGGTATATATAGGAGGAAGGAGTGCGTCGGTGGAGCTTCCAGGGGCCCACGAGGTAGGGGGCGCGCCTACGGGGGTGGGGCGCGCCCTCCACCCTCGTGACCGCCCCTGGCGCTTCTTGGAGTAGGGTCCAAATCTCCTGCGTCACGTTCGGTTGGAAAATCACGATCCCGAAGGTTTCATTCCGTTTGTACTCAGCTTGATATTCTGTTTCTTCGAAATATTGAAAAAGGCAAAAAAACAACAATTCTGGGCTGGGCCTCCGGTTAATAGGTTAGTCCCAAAAGTAATAGAAAAGTGAAAAATAAAGCCAAATATAGTCCAAAACAGGAGATAAAGTAGCATGGAGCAATCAAAAATTATAGATACGTTGGAGACGTATCAAGCATCCCCAAGCTTAATTCCTGCTCGTCCTTGAGGAGGTAAATGATAAAAAAGAATTTTTGATGCGGAGTGATACTTTGGCATAATTTCAATGTAAATCTTCTTAATTGTGATATGAATATTCAGATCCAAAAGATTCAAGACAAAAGTTCATATTGACACAAAAATAATAATACTTCAAGCATACTAATCAAAGCAATCATGTCTTCTCAAAATAACATGGCAAAACAAAGTTCATCCCTACAAAATCATATAGTCAGGCTATGCTTCATTTTCGTCACACGAAGATGTTCCCAACTTCTATACCCCCGATGACAAGCCAAGCAATTGTTTCATACTTAAATAATCTCAAACTTTTTCAACCTTCATGCAATACATGAGCTTGAGCCATGGATATAGCACTATGGGTGGAATAGAATATGTTGATGGGGATTGTGTGGAGAAGACAAAAAAGGAGAAAGTCTCACGTTTACGAGGCTAATCAACGGGCTATGGAGATGCCCATCAATTGATGTCAACATGAGGAGTAGGGATTGCCATGCAACGGATGCACTAGAGCTATGAATGCTCAACAAAAGAAAAATAGTGGGTGTGCATCCAACTTGCTTGCTCACGAAGACCTAGGGCATTTTGAGGAATCCCATCGTAGGAATATACAAGCCAAGTTCTATAATGAAAAATTCCCACTAGTATATGAAAGTGATAACACATGAGACTCACTACATGAAAAGCATGGTGCTACTTTGAAGCACAATATATGAGACTCACTACATGAAGAACGAGGTGCTACTTTGAAGCAAAATATATGAGACTCTCTACATGAAAAGCATGGTGCTACTTTGAAGCACAAGTGTGGAAAAAGAGATAGTAGCATTGCCCTCTTTTTTTTGGGCCTTCTTTTTTTCTTTTTGGCCTTTCTCTTTTTTTTGGGCAATGCTCTAATAATGATGATCATCACACTTCTATAAATTACAACACAAGGATTACAACTCGAAACTTAGAACAAGATATGACTCTTTATGAATGCTTCCGGCGGTGTACCAGGATGGTCCAATGAATCGAGAGTGACATTATAAGAATAATGCATGGTGGCTTTGCCACAAATTTGATGTCAATTACAAGATCATGCAATGGCAATATGACAAAAGTAATGCATGTCATGATGATGATGGTGGAAGTTGCATGGCAATATATGTCGGAATGGCTATGGAAATGCCATAATAGGTAGGTATGGTGGCTGTTTTGAGGAAGATATAAGGAGGTTTATGTGTGATAGAGCGTATCGTATCACGGGGTTTGGATGCACCGGCGAAGTTTGCACCAACTCTCAAGGTGAGAAAGGGCAATGCACGGTACCGAAGAGGCTAGCAATGGCGGAAAGGTGAGAGTGCATATAATCCATGGACTCAACATTAGTCAAAAGAACTCATATACTTATTGCAAAAATTTAGAAGTCATCAAAAATTCAAGTACTACGCGCATGCTCCTAGGGGGATAGATTGGTAGGAAAAGACCATCGCTCGTCCCCGACCGCCACTCATAAGGATGCACAAGCCAGGTACACTTCATGTTTCAAATTTGTTACATAACTTTAACCATACATGCATGCTACGGGATTTGCAAACTTCAACACAAGTATTTCTCAAATTCATTATCACCCAACTAGAACGACTGTGATATTATCACCTCCATATCTCTAAACAATTATCAAGCATCAAACGTATCTTAGTATTCAATTCACTCAAAAGAAAGTTTCACATATCTTGAACACCAAGTATATTAACATTAAGCAAATTACCATGCTATTAAAGACTCAAAAATAATCTAAGTGAAGCATGAGAGATCAAATAGTTTCTTCAAAACAAATCCACCACCGTGCTCTAAAAGATCTAAGTGAAGTACTAGAGCAAAAATTATCACACTCAAACGATATAAGTGAAGCACTATGAGCAAAACTAACAAGCTCAAAAGATATAAGCGAAGCACATAGAGTATTCTAAAAAATTCCAAAACATGTATAGCTCTCTCAAAAGATGTGTACAGCAAGGATGATTGTGGTAAACTAACAACCAAAGACACAAATAATACAAGATGCTCCAAGCAAAACACATATCATGTTGGTGAATAAAAATATAGCTCCAAGTAAATTACCGATGGAAGTGGACGAAAGAGGGGGTGCCTTCCGGGGCATCCCCAAGCTTGACTTTTTGGTGTCCTTGGATTATCTTGGGGGTGCCATGGGCATCCCCAAGCTTAGGCTCTTGCCACTCCTTGTTCCATAATCCATCAAAAGAATTCACCCAAAACTTGAAAACTTCACAACACAAAACTCAACAGAAATCTCGTGAGCTCCGTTAGAGAAAGAAAACAAAAGACTACTTCAAGGTACTGTAATGAACTCATTATTTATTTAAATTGGTGTTAAACCTACTGCATTCCAACTTCTCTATGGTTTATAAACTAATTTACTAGCCATAGATTTGACAAAATAAGCAAACAACAAACGAAAAACAGAATCTGTCAAAAACAGAACTGTGTAGCAATCTGTAACTAACGCAAACTTCTGTAACTCTAAAAATTCTACCAAAATAGGAAGTCCTGGAAAATTTGTTTATTGATCGGTAGAAAAAAGAATCAATGCAAAAGCACGTTCCTGTAATTTATCATAATTATATTCGTGCGCGCAAAGTTTCTGTTTTTTCAGCAGAATCAAATCAACTATCATCGTAGGTTATCCTATAGGTCCTACTTGGCACAAACACTAATTAAAACATAAAACCACATCTAAACATAAGGTAGATGGATTATTTATTCCTAAACAGAAGCAAAAACAAAAAACACAAAATAAAATTGGGTTGCCTCCCAACAAGCGCTATCGTTTAACGCCCCTAGCTAGGCATAAAAACGAGGATAGATCTAGGTATTGCCATCTTTAATTTTAGTTTTTTAGCGGAATCATGCTCGAATCCGGGTGGTTCTTTTCGCTTCCCTTCATACTCGGAAATTTTTAGATCTAAAGAATCCAACCGCTTATTGCAAAGAGTAATCAACATATTCATGCGGTGAAGATTTTCGCTAACACTTTTAAGAGGCTCAAGAGACTTTTGTAAAAAAATTGTTACTTCGCAAACCTTTCCAAACACTTGGGTTTCTTCTTGGGTAGGATGTGATCCTCCCTTTTTAGGTAGTGTTCCCACTATTCCCTCTATAATTTCATGCGCAATACTGGGATCAATCACAATGAAATTTCCCTTGGCAATGCAATCCAAGAGTTGTCTATGCGCCATATTTAACCCAACATAAAAATTACAAAGAAGAATTCTAAAGTTCACCTCTAGGGTGCACTTGCGATAAGATTCCATCATCCTATACCAAGCATCTTTTAAATTTTCTCCTTGCCTTTGCTTGAAGTGAAGAACTTCAAACTCGGGGGACATAGGAGCAGATAAAGAACTGGACACAATGACAAGGCAAACGGGAAGGAGAGGAGGAGATTGGGAAAGAGAGGGTGAATAAAACGGGAAGGGTGAATTGGGGGAGAGGAAAATGAGAGGCAAATGGCAAATAATGTAATACGAGAGACAGGGATTGCGATGGGTACTTGGTATGGTTGACTTGCTTGCGTGAGCCTCCCCGGCAATGGCACTAGAAATTCTTCTTGCTACCTCTTGAGCACTGCGTTGGATTTCCCCGAAGAGGAGAGGATGATGCTGTAAAGTAGTGTAAGTATTTCCCTCAGTTTTTGAGAACCAAGGTATCAATCCAGTAGGAGACCACGCACAACTCCCTCGTACCTACACAAAACGATAGCAACTCGCAACCAACGCTTAGGGGTTGTCAATCCCTTCATGGTCACTTACGAGAGTGAGATCTGATAGAGATAATATTTTTAGTATTTTTGATAGATAGATGCAAAGTAAAAAGTAAAGGCAAAGTAAAAAAAGCAATTAAATAAAGTGATATAGATTGATATGATGAGAATAGACCCGGGGGCCATAGGTTTCACTAGTGGCTTCTCTCAAGAGCATAAATATTCTACGGTGGGTGAACAAATTACTGTTGAGCGATTGACAGAACTGAGCATAGTTATGAGTATATCTAGGCGATGATCATGTATATAGGCATCACGTCCAAAACAAGTAGATGGAAACGATTCTGCATCTACTACTATTACTCCACTCATCGACCGCTATCCAGCATGCATCTAGAGTATTAAGTAAAAACAGAGTAACGCCGTAAGCAAGATGACATGATGTAGAGGGATAAATTCATGCAATATGATAAAAACCCCATCTTGTTATCCTCGATGCCAACAATACAATACGTGCCTTGCAACTCTTTCTGTCACTGAGTAAGGACACCGCAAGATTGAACCCAAAGCTAAGCACTTCTCCCATTGCAAGAACTACCAATCTAGTTGGCCAAACCAAAAAGATAATTCGAAGAGACTTGCAAAGATAACTCAATCATACATAAAAGAATTCAGAGAAGAATCAAATATTTTCCATAGATAATACTGGATCATAAACCCACAATTCATCGGTCTCAACAAACACACCGCAAAAACAAGATTACATCAAATAGATCTCCACGAGAGAGGGGGAGAACATTGTATTGAGATCCAAAAAGAGAGAAGAAGCCATCTAGCTACTAGCTATGGACCCGAAGGTCTGAAGTAAACTACTCACACTTCATCGGAGGGGCTATGGTGATGATGTAGAAGCCCTCCGTGGTGGATGCCCCCTCCGGCGGAGCTCCGGAACAGGCCCCAAGATGGGATCTCGTGGATACAGAAAGTTGCGGCGGTGGAATTAGGTTTTCGGCTACTGTTCTGATCATTCAGGGATACGTAGGTATATATAGGAGGAAGGAGTATGTCGGTGGAGCTCCGAGGGGCCCACAAGGTAGGGGGGCACGCCCAGGGGGGTGGGGCCCACCCTCCACCCTCGTGACCGCCTCTGGCGCTTCTTGGAGTAGGGTCCAAGTCTCTTGGGTCATGTTCGGTTGGAAAATCACGATCCTGAAGGTTTCATTCTGTTTGGACTCCGTTTGATATTATGTTTCTTCGAAATACTGAAAAAGGCAAAAAACAGCAATTCTGGGCTGGGCCTCCGGTTAATAGGTTAGTCCCAAAAGTAATATAAAAGTGAAAAATAAAGCCCAATATAGTCCAAAACAGTAGATAAAGTAGCATGGAGCAATCAAAAATTATAGATACGTTGGAGACGTATCAGTGCGCTGCTGCTCCATGTCCCACTGGCGGTGCAACTCGACAATACGCTGCTCCTCCGCCAGGTGGTCGCGCTCCAACAACTCCTGCTCCTCCGCCATGCGGTCGCGCTCCAACAACTCCTCAATCTGCACATTGCCATCTAAAGACAGATAGAATGCGTCCTCCCTCCGCCTGCCTTCCGGTTAAAAACCGAACACTAGTTCCGGCGGTGACCGCCTCCGGCGTCGCCTACCGCGGACGGGCGGGGGCGTGGCGGACGTGGCGAGCAACGTCGGGCCGGTGGGGGCTTATGAGGATATGGCGAGTTGGGTCACGGTGGCACTGGAGAAGGCCGGGAAACAGTACTTATAGGGGGGAGGTAGCGCGACGGTCATCGGAATTCAATGAATAATGGCTTAGCGCGCCATCTTGCCGTGGAAAACTAGGGAAACTGAAATTATGACTGTGCCGTCCCGTCCCATCTAGGTCGCACACCGACATGGCGGTCAAAAGAGTGCACTCGAATCATCTCTCTCCTTGTCAATAATGATTCCATGGATTTAAAAAGCCCGCAACAATTAAAGCTTACCTTTTTTCGAATCAATTAGCTGCCTTAATTACGGCCAACTGCATGCAGACACTCAGAATCGATCGCAGGCAGTATGCGAAGCAGCATGCAACGAGTCGCAGCCGAGGGCACGCATGCAGCCACTTCTATCGCTGGAATTAATTAGGCTTAAACTTCTGCATGTCGTTAACTATTGCCATGCCTTGGTCTTGCTGCTTTGCTCACGGGACTAATAAACCCGGACGGAGGGAGTACCTTGGTTGGTGAGAGGTTTGAATTAAGCCCTGCAAACCGGAAAGGAGATACTAGTAATGTCGGGTTTTTGTGTAGGATTATCCTATCCTTTCAGTACTGTAATGTCGGTGATTACGTGTCTTGTAACCGGATCTTTATTTTATGAATGAGAAATGTATTACCTCGCAAAAAAAAGGAAAGGAGGTACTAGTACGTGCGTGATCCGCCATTTATTCGTGTAGGATCGAGTAGGTCGTTTCTTGAATTGAGCCCTGCAAACCAGAAAGGAGGTAGTACGTGCGTGATCCGCTATTTATCCGTGTAGGATCGATAGTGTAGCTTGTCAGTTTCTTCAGAGGTAGGCATTTTTATCCGTGTAGGATCGATAGTGTAGCTTGTCAGTTTCTTCAGAGGTAGGCATTTTTATTCAAAAAACTGCCACTTCGCATCTTGTGTCGCAAATAAAACTGCCAGGAGCGCATTTGTAGGCTAGCTAGTGATCGATCAGTAACTTGTAAACATTGAGCGAACAGAAATAAGTAACTGTTAATGCATCTCAATGATTCACAGATCATATACAAATATGTAGCTCCAAAAGCAAAGATCAACCACTTCGGATCTTGTGTCGCAACTAAAACTAACTAGTACGATTCCCATACATAAGATCAACATGTTAATGCATCTCAATGATTCACAGATCATATACAAATATGTAACTCCAAAAGCAAAGATCTAGAAAAAACAACTGTTCTTCCTACTAACATGGAGGTTTCTCTTGGCCACCATTCAGTACAGATTGAAAGACAAATTTGTTTGTGAAGTCTACAATTCCTCTTGCAAACGTAAGTGGTTTCACCAACAGCTGGAACCATGAGAATGAACCACGCATGATGGAGGAACATCCACTGCAATATGATTTGGTCTTCTCTCAATCACACCGCGAGACTATTTTCGGAATACAAACTCTAACTTAGGGAAAATGATGCCCATTGTATAATCAGACCAAAGCAATGAAGCACCTAGTGTTGGCCAGTAAATAGTACAATACTACTTTTCTGCAGTCCATGAAGTGATTATGCAATCTTTGTGTCTATTTTCAAATGGCACTGCATGCAGTGACTATACTATTCTCTTGTGAAGTTCAACCAAAATTGTGGACACTTTGTTTGTTTGCCAAATAGCAACGGGAAGATATCTTTGTTTGCACAAATATCAAGCAGCTAGTAAACATATACCACACCATGTTCGCAGTGATGGAAGAGATGAAATCGATACAACCAAAATTGAGCATCCAATCATTGAATCATGTCCTGCACCTCCAATGTAGGTCCACCCTGCCAATAAATTTACATGCAAACCACTAGTATTACTATCTAATGACAGTACAAAAAGAGTAGCAAGATAGTAGCAAACCATGTACCTTCGTAATGAACAGCGCATAGTGCCACCAATTGGATATAAAGGTTTGGAAAAAAACATGCTCCTAATGTTGAACCAGTTGGACTTTTTGTGTAGTTCCACTAAAATTGAGCATCCCTGTTTGCATAGATATTGAAAGTGTGGTTACTATAAAATAGGCACTATTGAGGCATAGACTCACAAATATAAGCATTCCAATTTCTTAATGGGAAAAGGTAGCAAGATTGTTTCTAACCACCTATTTGAAGGAATAAATAAAGCAACAGCGCCTGATGTCAGGAAGGCATACATAGTTTTTTCTGAAAAACTAAGCCATTCCTGACCTTTCCTCTTCTTTTAAGCAAATTTTGCGCAGTTCTACTAAAATAAAATGCCATCACCTCCTTGACAATTCAGTGACACTGTACAAAAGGAAATGACTTAACATTACATCATGATGTCGGGTATGTAGTCGACAGGCATTAGAGACAAACATACAGACCTCCTCCGATAACATAATGAACATTAATTTTAACAAAGGTGTGACTAGCTTTACCGGGATAATTTGAGTGAACTCTACACCCTATGTTCCTTAATATAAGACGTTTTCGCGGTTCAATTTAAAGTACCCAAATATCTAGTATTTAGAAAAACAAATAGTAGTTTTCTTGAGCACATATCTGGGAAAGCTTGCCACACTTTATTTATGTCCATACGCTAATGCAACACCATTCGAATACTACAAATATACACTAATCCAGTGGCTAGTGCAACAGTAGAGTAGTTAGTTTATTACAGGGTACAATACAATGGTTTTACTGAACAGATTTCAATAAACTCTAACACTGGAAGGTTTCTACAAGAAATAACAATACAAAATGTAAAGGTAACAAGTTTCAGCATTGGTATACTAGTTGTGCATGAGCATTAAATCAAATACAGAAGTTTGGAGGTAACTAGCATTATTAACTAATGACAATATAAACAAATTGCAAACCATGTACCTCCAAGGTAAATATCATTTCAAACTCGGGGGGACATTAAAAATTGCTATCCCAATCTTGATAATCGATCAAACATAAAAACTTGATTGAACGAATCAAGAGAATAGCTGGAGGAGGAGGTGCCCACTCTTGACCTTTCCTCTTGTCTTCATAATTGTCTGTGCAGTTTAACCAAAATATAATGACATCAGTGCCTTGGCATTTTGGTGACACTGTACAAAAAAATTAACTTATCTCATGAAAGTGAGGTATGTAATCTATAAGCATTAAAAGTGCAAAAATCTGAAGGTAGTAACAAGTTTCATCGTTGGTATACTAGCTGTGCAACAACATTAGAATGCCTTCGCTGATAAATCTTTAATACATCCACAATCAACAGCTAACCCTGAAATAATCCAGTGATATTAAATGACATTGCTTAAATTTATCAGTGGCATTAGACTGAGAGCGGCATTAGTTAAATGTAGCATCACTTTAGTAGTAGCATTGCTTGACTTGACTGCTGGCGTTATACTAACAGCAAAAAAAGTGGCAATAAGAGCATGGGAGGCCCATTCAGACAGTGGGCGCACCAGTACGATGTACCTCCACGGACCAGAGTGGTGAGGGAGGTATGGTTGCCCAGAGCAACAAATATCCAGGAAGCATATGTGGATTACGTCCCATTTTTGTTCTCTTTAGCCACCTTTTTCCTATGTGAGGAAAACAAACCGATCGACCTGGTCATTCTCTATTGCGTTGTCATGCCTTTCTACCCTTCTTCAACCAAGAGACACGAGACTCGTTCCTTAGCTACTGATTTTCCCCTTTTCAACCTAGATGCGGGTTCGATGCCTACTCTCTTGGATAGTACGGTCTCCCTTCCTTTCCTTATTCAACCCAGACATTAGGGATGAAACGGCGCAGAAACGGATGAAACTGGGTGCTATCATATTTGTTTTCATATTTTTTTACAAAAGCGGAAATGAATACAGAAACCCCGGAAACGAATACGGAAACAAATACTACCGGAAACAAACACGGAGAAAATACAGAGCGGACACGGAAACAATACTGTGTGTTAACCGAAACTTAAAACCCCCTTGAATCATAGAGAAATACAGAAAAAAAACAAACAAAATGATGGAATTCTTAACATGGCTACAAAATGGTATGGTTGTGTTGGTAATATAGGGTAGTATTATAGTAGTACATGACAATTTAGTATAGAGTCTAGCTGAGTATGTGTGTGGTTGTAAAAGTTGGTACTCAAATGATACATTAATTATGCTCATTCTACTCATTGTGTCATTGTGTGTTGTTTGGTAGTTGGGCTACAAAGTAGCCATGGGCCTATAGTAGAAACAGAAATTCCATATTAATGGAAATGGAAAGTTCCGTTTCAACGTGTGTTCCACCAGAAAACACCATTCCATTTTTGTTTCCGTTTCCGCATAGAAAATTCCATTTCCATTTCCGTTTTGCAAAATTCCGTTTCCGTTTTCATATTTCCTCTCCGTTTCCATTTTTCCTTCGGAAAAGTGGAAACTTTCCACTCCATTTTCATCCCTACCAGACATGGATTAGTCTGCATGAAGTAGTGTTTCCTTTAATAGTGCAAATTATGGTTTTTGTCTGCGTGGCCAGGAGAGCAGAGGATAGAAAATTGGGAAGATGGTGGAGTGGAAAAATATCCACATGCAATGACGTGCCAGATGGGGCAATAGAACAAGGGTATGGTTCGAAAATAGGTAGCATACCTGAGGGTCGGCGGGAAGTGGCTTCGCTCGTGGTCGTCGTCCTCCGCACACACTACGGCAGCGAGCTTGGCAATGGAGGCCATCCTGCGCGGGTGCTAGGTCTGAGAGGACGGCCTTGTCGTCAGTGCGTGACCTCGCTCGCCGACGATGAGTGCGTCAACGCTGCACGTCCTTTTCTTCCTCGGTGGATCTGTGACCACTAGTGAGGAGGGAGAGAGGGGCCGTCTTTTTTAGATCTGGAGAGAGGGTGGTAGTGTGAGAAAGCAAGTGGGCAGCCCTTGGCAAGAAAGCGTTGAAGCTCCAGCCTATATATCTTTTTTATACTACTAGTACTGGAGGTGGAGTAGTGGTAGAGTAGTTTATATTTTCTCTGCGTACAGTACCAGTTAGTCGTGCTTCAAAACTGAACGGCATGCCATTAGAAAAATAAAGGTCGATAACTAATGCGGCACCTTGGGCCAATGCGGCCAGATCGCATTTTGCACGAGATATCACACACCATGTTTCGTTGACATGTGGTCCCGTTCCAACATATCAGTGAGACGACGGAAAGTAGTAGGAGTATTTCCGAACCGATGTGTAGGCCAGGGCGCCCCTTCGTGAACCGTGGCAAACTGGCAACCGTCCACCGACTCTTCGCCTTTCCCTCTCGATTTGGAACTGTTGTCGCACACTCTTACTCTCCCTCCTCCATTTTCCTTCAGCCCTTCACCCTTTCTTCTGCCATTGTTTGATCGTCTTCTCCATGGAGGGAACAGGACGGAAATGACCCCGTTATTCTTGCCCCAATCTGAAAGATGACGTGGTGGAGGAACTCATTGATCGGTGCGACGTCATCACCCAGGCTAGCATGGCAGGTTCGTTGAAGCCCATTCTCGACTCAACTAATAACATCATTACAAGGAACCCAAGAGTCAAGGAGCGGTTTGATCTCCCCTATCTTCTTCGTCGTGACCCTGATGACTGGCGCCGTCACGATGGAGGCCTCGCCATGTGCAAGTTCATGCCGCTTGATAATGATACGTATGATGTTAAGATGCCATCGCTTGAGGGAAAGGCTTGGGCAGGCGCAAATGGAGATTGGGTTGTTTACATTGGGTCCAACTGCGAGTGGGAACTTGTGAATGTGTACACTCGTGACCGGGTTCCACTTCCAAAAATCTCAGCAGACTGCCCAGAGGTTGAGCACACCGGTATTGTACGCACGTTCAAATACAATCATGGTGACTGTCTTCTACGGAAGAAAGCAATTTCTCGAGTTCCCAACCGCTCTTGGAATTACAACAACTATGAAGTTGTTGCTATCTTCGACAAGCTTGTTGCCGTCCTTGGTGGTTTGACTGGACGGATATTGCTCAAAAATCAATTTGTGTACACGGATGATTACTGTGATGCAATTCAATACAAGGGCCTTGTGTTTGCTGCCACCACTCGTGGCACTATTTTTGCATGGCATCCTCGTAGTTTCGGTACGTTTGTCTTCCACCGTAATTATAATTGTTTCATCCACATGCATGCGGGTTAGCAAGTTTCCCTTTACTAATTAACCTTCTTCTTATGTTTCCAAGGTCCTGTGAACATTCCGCCACCTATACTTGAATATTTTTATAACCAAGGGGGAGATGACGATGGTGATGATCACGAGCATGAGGACGAGCAGCGCCCATATACTCTTTGGCGCCTGGCAACTAATTCCGATGGATCACCTCTTCTCATGTGTATACATCCCACTGATGATGTTACTGCTAAGGAAGCAGGTGTAGTCTCCCATGGTCGCACTCTCTGGACCTATTCCAACACCCGTTGCATGGTATTCGGGATGGATACTAGTGTGCTAGCGCCAACTCCTTCTCCCTGGTACAGAATTGATAGTCTTGGAGAAAACTCGCTCTTCCTTGGACAAAACTATCCAATGATGGTGAAAGGCAATCCAACTTCTGTTGACACAACGTTACTACCATTTATGAGAAGCAACTGTGTCTATACCTCGGACATTTGGGTGGTTTCCTACCCTGGTACTGATATAGTAGGCCGCTTCAGCCTGGATGATCAGTCCTGCGTTGGTCTCCAGATCGACAATGGATGGCCCGTCCCAGAGAATCACTTGTGGTTCAAAGCAAGCATTTCCAACGCCGAGGAATGGTTGAGTTGAAGTTCATTTCATTGCTTGTTATTTGTTGTGTGGTGAAAACTTTAGTATTTATAATGTATCCTCGTTGTCAATGTGGGTTGATAACCTGTTGTGTGTAATAAAATGATATGCCTGTGATAAACTTACTAAATTTATGAATGGCTTTCGAGTCGCTTCTATGAGTGAGTGGTGCGACAAGGCAAAAAAATATTTTCCGAATACATAATTGTACGTGCATTGCAACAGATTATCAAATGAGGCCAATCAACAATAGTAGTACACTATTTGTACTAGCTTCACATGCTTCGCGCGTCGTGCGACTGTTTTTACTGTAGCCATATTGTACTACGTAACCAGCACCTTGAATCCTCGATACTAGTAGTACTATATAGTAAGTAGTAGGAGTAGTAGGGTGGCATGGGCCAGAACAAGCATTCACGTCCAGGAGTATGGCACACGCCACCAGCACGACTTCCATCTGACACCATATTTCTTGGAGTCCATGCTAGAGAAATCTCTTCAACCTCATCGTTTCTCTAACTCAGCCATCACGCGGCGGGTGAGGTGGGGGTTTGCCGATAGTCGGTTTCCTTAACTGTGGTCCCACTTGTAAGGCCAACTGCAACGCACGATCCCAAATGGACCTCTGTTTTGCACGAACTCCAAAGATAATTTTGACTAGAAAAGCAAGACCAAAGAAAACAAGAACCACAAGAATACATTTTACTACTCCTGTAAGTTGGATTAGTGCCTTCTCGATGCATTCATTGTTGATCTGCGGAGGCTCGGTCTTGCGTCCTTCTTTCTTCTTCGAGTGTAAAGAAGTAGACGTTGCTTCCTCGCATCTAGTCTCATGTCTAGCCTCTATTCTAGTAGGAGTATCAACAAGTGCACTAATCTCATCTATAGCCTCTGTGCTAGCTAAAAGTGATAGAACATCTACTAAATTGCGCTCTGTGAATATATTGATGTACTCTTCTTCCCAATACAAAAACTTGCATCCATTCTACTCCCTCCGTTGCACAATACATGCCTTCTATTTGTCAAAATATATATGTATCTAGACATGTTTTAGTATAGAGGTACATCCATTTTTGGACAAATGGAAGTCAAGTATTTTGGAACGGAGGGAGTACACAATAAAAATTTTAAGTTAGCACAACTAGTCTAATCCGAGAGCACAACCGAAGATTTGGTCGGGTTCTTCCTCCTTTTGCCGACACGTGGGACATCCAGCATCCAGGTCGTGTCATGAAAGAAAATAGAGTGGTAGTTGAAGCCACGAGATGTGCATCTTGGGTTAAACTGTAAATAGAATCTTACTACTCTTGAGTAACTCCAAAAGCGGCCACCGAAGATCTTTCTTGGATTTGTTTTTCCTCACCAGCATGTTGAGGTGAAAGATGTGCAGGTTCAGTGGGTCCGCTTGCGTTTTCACTAACATGTGGGACCGCATGTGAGCAAACAAATGATGGGCTCCTGCTACCTCTTGAGCACTGCGTTGGATTCCCCCGAAGAGGAGAGGATGATGCAGTAAAGTAGCGTAAGTATTTCCCTCAGTTTTTGAGAACCAAGGTATCAATCCAGTAGGAGACCACGCACAAGTCCCTCGTACCTACACAAAATGATAGCAACTCGCAACCAACGCTTAGGGGTTGTCAATCCCTTCACGGTCACTTACGAGAGTGAGATCTGATAGATATAATATTTTTGGTATTTTTGATAGATAGATGCAAAGTAAAAAGTAAAGGCAAAGTAAAAACAAAGCAAGTAAATAAAGTGAAAGATATTGATATGATGAGAATAGACCCGGGGGCCATAGGTTTCACTAGTGGCTTCTCTCAAGAGCATAATTATTCTACGGTGGGTGAACAAATTACTGTTGAGCAATTGACAGAATTGAGCATAGTTATGGGTATATCTAGGCAATGATCATGTATATAGGCATCACGTCCAAAACAAGTAGATCGAAACGATTCTGCATCTACTACTATTACTCCACTCATCGACCGCTATCCAACATGCATCTAGAGTATTAAGTAAAAACAGAGTAACACCGTAAGCAAGATGACATGATGTAGAGGGATAAATTCATGCAATATGATAAAAACCCCATATTGTTATCCTCGATGGGAACAAGACAACACGTGTCTTGCAACTCTTTCTGTCACTGAGTAAGGACACCGCAAGATTGAACCCAAAGCTAAGCACTTCTCCCATTGCAAGAACTACCAATCTAGTTGGCCAAACCAAAAAGATAATTCGAAGAGACTTGCAAAGATAACTCAATCATACATAAAAGAATTCAGAGAAGAATCAAATATTTTCCATAGATAATACTGGATCATAAACCCACAATTCATCGGTCTCAACAAACACCGCAAAAAAAAATTACATCGAATAGATCTCCATGAGAGAGGGGGAGAACATTGTATTGAGATCCAAAAAGAGAGAAGAAGCCATCTAGCTACTAGCTATGGACCCGAAGGTCTGAAGTAAACTACTCACACTTCATCGGAGGGGCTATGGTGATGATGTAGAAGCCCTCCATGGTGGATGCCCCCTCCGGCGGAGCTCCGGAACAGGCCCCAAGATGGGATCTCGTGGATACAGAAGGTTGCGGCGGTGGAATTAGGTTTTTGGCTCATGTTCTGATCGTTCGGGGATATGTAGGTATATATAGGAGGAAGGAGTACGTCGGTGGAGCTTTGAGGGGCCCAGGAGGTAGGGGGCGCGCCATCCACCCTCGTGACCTCCTCGGGCACTGCTTGGAGTAGGGTCCAAGTCTCCTGGGTCACGTTCGGTTGGAAAATCACGATTCCGAACGTTTCATTCCGTTTGGACTCCGTTTGATATTCTGTTTCTTCGAAATACTGTAAAAGGCAAAAAACAACAATTGTGGGTTGGGCCTCTGGTTAATAGGTTAGTCCCAAAAGAAATATAAAAGTGGAAAATAAAGCCCAATATAGTCCAAAACAGTAGATAAAGTAGCATGGAGCAATCAAAAATTATAGATACGTTGGAGACGTATCAGCTCCGCGCGTCCGCTGGCTGGCTGAGAAGAGAGATAGAGGAGGGCTGAGCACGGACTGCAGGAAATTTGTTCTACGTACCTTGATATAGCCTCGATATAGTGGGGTGGCATGGGCCATAACTAGCATTCACGTCTAGCAGTACGGCACATGCCACCCACACGAGTCCAATCCGACACCAGTTTTCTTGGAGTCCATGCTACAGCTATCTCTTCTCCCTCCTGTTTTCTTAGCCATCGCGCGGTGGGCGGGGTGGGGGTTTGCCGATAGTCGGTTTGCTCAACTGCGGTCCCACTTGTAAGTGAAAATGCAACACCGCACGCATTCCCGCTTGAGCGGCGTGCCGGACCAACCGTTTGGGGGTGCGAAGCGAACATGGCAGGCTTTTCCTTTTGAACTCGTAACTTGTAAAATTTGGTTCTTCTCCATGGCGCAATCGATAGATAGAAAATAACGATTTTGCATAGAGTAATGAGAAGTTTGGTTCTGGCGCCGTTCATTCATGGAGTATGTACGAAAATTATGAAGTTGATGCGAAAGGTAAGATAATTACTGTAGTATCATATACTAGTACATGGATTTGACGGAAAGATAAAAATACATACGGATCCATCAAGGACATCCTCACGCCCTAGTGCGCCACGTCACCAACCGACGTGTGAGGAGCAGCGGCATTGGCGGCGAGCTCAATGTGCTTCTGAACAGTGTCGTCCAAGGTTGCCCTGCGGTCCAAGAAGGCCAACGTCCTATCGTCCTCCTCTTGCATGTAGTAGTCCTTGTGGACGATTTGCATGTAGACGTGGGTGATTATGTCGATGGTGTCTTGCTGCACCAGGCGCTGCGCGGCGAGCACGACCTCGAGGTGGACATTCTCTGGCGCGACGGCGGGCAGTCGCAGGGCCACCAGTGTGTCAAAGAGGTTGTCACCATAGGGGCCGTTGAGGGTGGCGGGCATCGCAGAGCCTGGGCGCGTCGGCTGGAGGCTTATGTCAAAGTCGTCCGCTAGCTTCTTGACGATGGTGAACTTGTCGAGGAAACCAACGAGGACCTCGTCGAACAAGCAGACGAAGCTGTCGTCCAAGCGGCCCCTCGCCCTGGCGGCCTCAAGCAATACTACCTGGAGACGTTCCTCGTTGCCGGGCCGTAGACCGGCATCGTGGACCATCTGGCACAGCCGGATGATGCTCGCGCTCATCGCCTCCATGGGTCTAGCTTAGCTTCTAGTCAACTGATCTTGCAATTTGAGTGATCACTCTTGCCCTTGGTTAGCGTGCGTAGGTGCGTAGGATTTCGTACTACTCCTCGGCCCTCTACTGCACCTGCCTTTGGCTGTATGATAGGTGAGCCAGCCACCCCCTGGGCCCACGTGTCATTCACCCAAAGGCAGTTGCCGTAAGTCAATGAAGCTGCGTCCCCCTCCATGCCGGTGCAGTATAGTCATCTCACTGGACCTCTAGTTGGGGCCAAACGAGAGAAGTTTGATGTTTACTGGTATTGGTCCCCTTTGCATTTTGCGCCAAGTTTTGACCTTTGATTTAACTAATAAAATGTTAATGCATGTAAACAAAAATGTTGTGTAAGTCACATTACGAAAACCAAATAATCCCAAAACACTTCGGCACGGTGCATTAACTCCCTCCTTGTTTCTTATTTCGTGACATATCAACCAATGAGAGATGTGTGCCGTGCATGCTTTCAATGACTTGAGACTACCAAACATGACATACAGTGTTTAGTTCATTGCATGTAATCCTATTAGTACTCTAGTTAGCAAAAAAACATTAAGTTCTCTCGCCGATAGGAATAAAACACCATGTATTTATTTACAGAGGGAGTAGTACATTTTTTGTGACATGCATTACTAGATATTGCTAGTCAAATACTAAAATCCAGATGGACGTGGTAGTACTCCTAAATCTAGCGTGGTTCTACTAGTAATAGTAGTAGTACTACCAATGTAGTAGTAGGAGTACTAGCACTGTACTACCCATGGTCAAATTATTACGTGCTGCTCTTCACAGTGAAGTGACAAGACCCTGCGCCGGAGATGACACCTGAGTATAGGCGCCGTGTTCGGCATACCATAGTAAGCCTCACCGTCTACAGTCACTATCATCATGGCTATAGAGCTGGCCTGCTTACAACTAGCCCTGTTCGACATAATTTCCCATGCATAGATGCCCGTGCATTGCACGGAACACCAAGATTGGGGGTGGACGGCTCCGGCAGCGGCCATCACGCTAGATTTTTCCACGGCCTTCTAGATGTGGTGGGGAGGAGATAAGTCTGATTGTGAGAGACAAGGAGTTGTTTGTAAATAGGGAACAAGTGTGGGCATCTTTTTGCAAAAATGGAGAAGCTTGGTTTGTATGTGTCAGATCTAGATCCGACGGCTATTGGTGAAAGATGGGAGGCACAACATCATCACCAACTCAGGACCTGTTTGATTCGCAGGATTTTGAAAACGCAGGAATAGGACACGACAATATTATAAGTTTCAAACTGATATTACAAATGTTAGGAGTAATGCTGCACCTACGAAGAGGGAATTACTAGGAAGTTTACGTAAGAACTTTGGTTACTTTAGGTGGATGCAGCATTATCGTACAAACTAAAATCCACCGCCTTGACAAGTCACTAATGGGCAAATAAGTTTTCGAGTCTCTGGCCACTTGATGTTTCAAAAACAAATTCAGCTTCTGCGGAGACTTTGTCATTTAGGCTTAGACGCTTGCGGTGATCAGCACGCCATTCATTGTTGCGCCAGAGAACGCCAAACCTCATTACCTTGATCACACTTGCCTCCAGAACAAAGTACCTGGCCAATTTAATCTCAGATGTGCTGCCTCGGTAGTCGATCAAATCAATTTCTGTAAGATGGAGATCAAGGCATTCGATGAGATTGTTATAGTGCAGCACATTTTTTACTTTCGGGTCTTTTTTTATCTGCAAAAGAAGAGAACATATTAGAGCAGCTGGCTGCATAAGATTGACGTGTCATCAAGAGGTACCAATATCATTCGCTCATACGATAGGGTTGGCTGGCTAGTGATATTTTTTCACTCTCTCTCTCTCTCTATCTCTCTTTCTGTTTCCTATCATTTAACTAGGAGCACGTGAAGAGCTTGGGCATTTGTTGCCTTCCACTATGTGGTCGATGCCATATTTCGCAAAAGCATGCCACATAATATGCATCGATGTCAAATCAAAAGATTTTGGCACCGCTCTCGCGATGTGGGAGAGTTGGCACCGCTGTGCACACAGACCCACATGTATAAACAAATCAATCAAACCAACTACACAAGCCTCTCACTCTCCCAAACAAGTGTTTTTTATTGCCTCAGTCCTCTCTCTCTCCCACGCAGTGTTTTTTCATTGCGTGAGTTAATTTGGCACTGGAGCAAAGTAGGTGATCTAGATTGGGGCACCAGGTGAGCAATGGAGGGGCATCGATGCCAAATGCATCACAAGTGAATTTGGCACATGTTTTGGCCTACATAGCTCACTTTTGTACTCCCTCCGTCCCAAAATTCTTGTCTTAAATTTTTCTAAATACGGATGTATCTAGTTACATTTTAGTGTTAGATACATCCATATCTAAACAAATGTAAGACAAGAATTTTGGGACGGAGGGAATACTACCTTGTATTTAGTGCAAAATTTTGACCATATATTTACCTAAGAAAATGCCAATGCATGTCACTAAAAATTACACCATTTGAAATTATGTTCAAATACGAATCCAACGATATAGTTCTTAGTGGCATGAATTAAAATTTTGTAGTTAAATCTATGGTCAAATTTTGATATTACAAAATTGGAAGAGTAAACCAGGACAGAGTTAGTACATGCTCTTAGGGTAACCATAGAGTTACTGGAGTAGTCTAAGTTACTTTCCACTATGACTAGCCTAGGGTACTATAGTAGTACAACATAAAAACGATGCAGGTGATCACGTGAGAAAAAAAATACTAAAAACATTTCTTTCGGTGCAGTGCGTAGTTGCAGTTTTGAACACTACACTTGTCATCGTAAATTGGGAAAATTACGAAAAAATTGAGCTACGTTGTGATTACCGTTTACTCATAGGAAATAAGTTTCACCTTGATGAGTAGCTTCTCCGTGCATGGAAAGCATGTAAGGAATCCAACAACTTGATCCAGATTGGGGCCGATAGATTTTAGTGCTAAGATCTTCATTGTGCGCATGGACTGGGTCAAGCTTGTGGGAATCATTTTCCGGAAGCCCGTCGTAAATACATCAAGAAGAAATTTAAAAATGTGAATTTCAAGAAGACGGAGAAGAAGATGAGTGTTGTACCTGAACGATTACGGATCCAATAAAGAGTTCAGAGAATTTGGCAAACGAGTACACCAACGCTGTCAATTTCGGCGCGTCAATGACCCTGATTTTTGTTGGACCTTCTAGATCCGATACAAGGAATCTCTCAAGGAAAGGCGCATTCTCAATGACCATAACGTGGAACAGCTGGAGTGATCTCTTCCCAATTGATGTCTTGTTGCGGGGCCAGCAAGACACATAAATCCATCGGAGATTCGTTGAGGCGATGTGGAGGCTAATGAACCAATGGATCTGCTCAAGACGAAGGTACTCGAGCACAGTACAGCTGCGGAGCAGGTGCTCCATAGCCTTCTTCGAGATGACAACGTCGAAGAGGTCGAGCTGCTTGAGTTGAGGGAGAAGAAAGGCGGGCGCGGCATTAATCTGGGGAAGATAGCAGGAGCTGAAGCTGGCGCGGCGCAGCGTTGGCGTGAGGCGGAGCGCGGACGGTGGCAGAAAGCGACATCGTCCAGCTTCAAACCTGAGCTCCTTGAGCTGATCTAGGGCAGGGGATAATAACCACTTGTCGAACTTGGGTTGGACCTTGCAGTTGGTACTGAACATGCGGATATCGAGGCGTCTGGCTGGCCTAGGGTGCGATCAAAGGATCTTGGAGACTGCGGCCATGCGTTTGCAATCCCCGTCGCAGAGGCAGCTGTCGACGATGAGGTTGAGGGGGACGCAGCACCAGAGGGGGCGCCACCGCCGGGAGAGCAGGGCGGTCCACACGGCAGATTTGGTGGGGAGGAGGCCGATGATGACGAGCAGCATGTCATCGGGGAGGCTGCTGATGAAGTCCAGGCTCGCCGGATGTGGTTTTGGTTCGAGCCGCCTCCGCTTGTTCGCTGCCTCGCCGTCCATCTCAACCGACGGCGACGCCGGTGTACACGTGTGCTGGTGTGTGTTGTGTGCTAGGTGTGCGCGAGTGCGTCCTTCTGTGCATGCCACATTGCAGTGGTGAATTGTGCGCGAGTGCGTCCTTCGCGCGCAAGAAGTTTGTCCTCAATGCACCCTCAATTTACTAGTGTGCGGGGTGCTACCCCGAGTGGTTTCAACTTTGTTTACTTCACCGCGTGTCAGATGGGCCTCTAGTTTACTTATTTTCACCCACTGCCACATGGGCCAGCACACGAAGATACAGAACACGAGCTGACAAGGCAGCATGTGGATTGGTTGACCGGTCAACTAAACAATATACATAGCTATATGCTGACACAGTGAGCGTATAATCCGTCGGTATAGAGAGTTCGAGTGAGAGGGGAGGCCTGCGAGAGATAGCAGAGAGAGAGAGAGAAAGAGCTACTCCCTCCGTTCGATAATGTAGTTCCAACATTTTTTTTAAGTCAAACTTTTGAAACTTTGACCAAGTTCATAAAGAAATTACTTATATCTACAATACCAAAGATAAATGATAGTATGAAGTAAGTACACACTACTAGGGAAAACGTTATACACAGAGGTATAGCAGTAGCGTTGATCAAAACTCAGCGCTAGCGCTACTTAGTAGTAGCGCTTGTTACAAAACCACGCTACAACCATTGTTTTAGCAGTAGCGCGTCTTCACGGAAAAGCGCTACTACTAAAATTCCCTCATTAATGCCGGTAGGCTAGGAATAGTAGTAGCGGTTCTCCCAGAAGCACACTACTACTAAAAACATTGTAGCAGTGCGTTTATGCTGTAGAGCGCTACTGCTATGAAAAAAATAGAAAATTAAGTAGAAAAGTAAATGAAAATGAAAGAAATAGAAAAAGGAGAAATGAAAAAAATAAAATGTAAAGAAAACAAAAGAAAAAGAAAAATAAAACAGAAAGGGATAGCTGTAGCGCGTTTCTCTGGAACACGCTATAGCTATCTTAGCTATAGTGTGTTTCGGCAAAACGCATTACTGCTAGTTTGACACAAATCCCGGCAGCCACGGGCTCAAAATTTTGCTAAGTCCTCCCCCCTCTCTACTCCCCCCTGTCCCCCAAATGCTCCATCGCCGCCGTCGCCCTGCCGCCTTCGACCCCACCGCCACCGCCCGAGGCCGCCTTCGACCACACCACCGCCGCCCG
>NC_057798.1:689221742-689224977 GCF_018294505.1 Triticum aestivum | reverse complement strand
GCCTTCGACCACACCGCCGCCGCCCGAGCCCGCCCCCTCGACCTCACAGCCGCCGCCCGAGGCCGTCGTCGACCTCACTGTCGCCTCCCTCAAGCTCACCGCCGCCGCCCTCGACCTCACCACCGCCGCCCGAGCCAGAGCCTGCCCTCGCCACCGACCGTAAGACTCTGCAGATAAAACTAGTAGTGGCGAGAGGGGGGAGTTTAGCAGTAGCGCCGCCTTACCAGTCGCGCTTCCTTGTAAGCAGCGCTGCAGATAATATCAGCAGCGCCCTTTTCTAAAGAGTGCTACAACTATTCATGTATAGCAGTAGCGTGGGACAACAGGTGCTACTGCTATACGTTAGCTGTAGCGCCTTATTAGTAGCGCTGGTCCCCGCGCTACTGAGAGGCCTAAAACCCGCGCTGCTGCTAGGCTTTTCTCTAGTAGTGACATGTTGTGATGAATCTAATGATCGTACCAGATGTAAATGTTTTTCTCCACATAGACCTGGTCAAACTTTTCTGAGGTTTGACTTTTCAAAACATCCATACGCTTATGGACGTGATAGAGTCCCTAACTAGAGAGAGAGAGAGAGTGAAAAAAGTGTGTGTGTGTGTGTGTGTGTGAAAGAGACATGGACAACACATGATAAAAGTAGAGAAAAAGCGTGCGTGTCTTAGGCAAACATATCACACATGCATCTTTGACAACGGAGGCAAGGTGAGGAGGTAGTGTGTGGTTGTTTGGAACCAAGAGAGCAAGACCCCTAGCACGTGGCCAAGAGGGGTCTGACAAACAAGGGAGAGAGGTCGAGAGAGACGTATGGAGAAAATGCAGACATGGGGAGGAGAGAGTGTATGTTTGTCATAAAGAGATCCCCTGGAGATCGTGATGGGACTACATGGGTGGGAGATCGAGTGACAAGGTGTGTGCGCGATAGAAGATGCCCCGAGAGATATCGAGATAGACATATGGATGGAAGGAGAAAATACGTGTGTTCCTGATGGCTAGTAAGAGATAATCATACTTAGGAGGGGGAGTGCTTGCGCCTATGGCCCTGTTTGGATACTATAACTCAGTTAGAGGTTAGAGTTAGATTCTAACCCTGAACTAACCCTGAACAAACTATAAGTAAAGAGGTGTTTGGATGGCAGGGTTAGATGGAGCGCGGATACGGCAAGGCGCCTTCACGGGCGGTGCGAGAGGGAAGGAGGGAGAGGATGAGAAGCTTCGAGGAAGTGGGGAGGGATCTGCTGTGGGGAGAGCGAGAGAAAAAACTGTTTATTAGTGGTCCCGAGAAGAACTAACCCAAATAAGCACCTCTTGGATGGGTTAGTTTTGTTGGATGGGTTATATGCATCTAACCCAAACTAACCCTCCTATTTGGATCTTGTTGGGTTAGTTGACTCCAAACTAACCCAAACTAACTCTAACCCATGGATCCAAACAGAGCCTATGGTGGAGTGAGGGATTATGGTACTTAGGGGGGTGCGTATCACATGGAGAGAGAACAAGGGCGGAGAGTGTTGGATGGGTCCATATGTATAGCGCGAGCGAGCCATGTGTATGTGTGAACCAGGGAGATATAAGGCCAGTTTGGCTTGCGTCCTGAGAATCTTTTGCGTGTCCTGGGGTTGTCGCTAGATTTCATGCACGCTTGTTTGGTTGCTACCCTGTGAAAAAGAAAGCCCGCCTGGGCCGGGTTCCCTTGCACTTTAATTAGCCTGGCTGAACTCCAGACACTACAAGTAGCCTGGCCCAAGCGACCGATTTCGAACGCCTGGCCGTGCCTGGTCGTGCGACCACAAGGCTAACAACAACATGGATGGATATTATCATTAAATAATTGATGCATGGATTGATTGATGGGACGTTGATGCTTTGCCTGGCCCAGGCATGAACCAAACGCTTCAGCAGCACACAAGCCTGGCCAGGCAGAAATATTTTACATCTCACGTCTACACCAGGCAGTACCGGCCATCAAGGCATGACGGTCAGGTCACGAACCAAACTGACCAATAAAGTTTGAGAGAGATTGAGGAGCCCCGATAAGGCTGAGTGGTGCGTCAGATAGCTGAGAGGGGGAAAGAGATATTCCATCCGCTCGATAATGTAGTGCATGTGAATTTTTTAGAAGTCAAACTTTGGAAACTTTGATCAGGTTTACGCAAATGTTATTTATATCTACAATACCAAGGATACACCATGCAAAACTACATCTCATGGTGAATCTAATGGTATATGTTTGCCGTACTAGATGTAATTCTTTTTCTCCACGTACATGGTCAAAATTTGTGATGTTTGACTTTTCAATAAATCTATATGCTATGGATGGAGGAGAGTGCCTCAGTTGAGACAGATCAAGTGTGTGTGAAGGAGAATGAGTAAGTGTGCAAAAAGAGTATGTGTGTGAAAGAGAAACTGACAACAAACGATAAATTAGAGAGAGAGTGTGTGTTTTTTGTTTCTTATGCGAACATATCACGCATGCATCTCCGAGATGGAAAAGCGAGGCAAGGAGATACACGAAGATAGCTAGTGTGTGATTGTTTGCAATGGAGAGAGACACCCATGTAGCACATGTCCAATAGAGGTCTGGCCAACAAGAAAAAAGGTCGAGAGGGACACATGGATGGCATGGATGCATGGGGAGGGAGAGAGGGTGTGTTTGTGATAAAGAGATCCCCTCGAGATCGTGAGGGGACTATATGGGTGGGAGATCGAGGGAGTGCGTGCGCGATAGAAAGATGACCCGAGAGAAATCGAGATAGACCATGCACATGTTTGTGATGGACACTAAGATTAGCTAGTCATATACATATAGGGGGGACTGCGTGTGCCTCCAGTTGAGTGAGAGACCATCATACTTGGCTAGTTGTGCATGAGATTGTGTGTGTGTGTGTGTGTGTGCGTGTGAGATGGAGAGAGAACGAGGGAGAGAGATAGAGTTTTAGATGGGCCTATCGAGTGCGAGTGAGATATGCATGTGTATGTGTGACCCAGGTGGATGGAGAGTTTGAGAGAGGGGGGGAAGAGCTCCGAGACGACATAGTGGTGCGTGAGAGAGTTACGGACAAAGAGCCAAGGAATTTGTGTGCGTACGATGAGTGCACCCAAGATATCTAGCTTGGACTAGCTAGAGTATCATACATAGTGTGCGACAGAGACCTATAGATGGTGTATATATGCATGCGAACTAGAAAGACCGCCCCCACACACACACACACAGAGAGAGAGAGAGAGAGGGAGGGAG
>NC_057798.1:689184013-689221471 GCF_018294505.1 Triticum aestivum | reverse complement strand
ATGCGTGCGACATAATTGAAGATTGTCGGAGAGAGAGAGAGAGAGAGAGAGAGAGAGAGAGAGAGAGAACATGAGTCCAGGAGAGGGAGAGGTCGCGTTTTATGCATCAAAGACTGATATAAACCATGTTTCAATATAAACTTGCATTCAAATATTTAAATTGGAGAACATGTTGTGTGCAATACACACATGAACGGATATATGCGTATATCAAACAAGTTCATTAATTTGACTTTCAACATGGAGCACTATAATATTGTACAACATGCTACTCGATTGAGGTGTGCAATTTTGGATTTAGTTCACTATTTTGACCTACTGAACGAGCTATTTCATTGAATCGAGATATTTCATTTTGGGTTTGATTCGCGTTTTTGAGTGGGTCAACTATTTGTCATATAGTAAATCGCTAGCAACGAGCATGTAAAAACACATTACTCCCGAGCATCATCTCTCTATCTAAAAAAGAAGTAGCAAGCTAATATTTCAAAATTTGATTCGAGTCGACTTGGTAAGGTAGACGTGGATGCTCGTTCTCCCAAAATTTGAACGAACCGTTAAACATCCTCTCTGCTTGGTGGAATTTGCCCGAGCAAATAAATGGGAGACGCGAAATTACCGTCCTATGTGGGACACGCATCAATTGGCCCGTTGTACATCGAGGGTAGGTTCGTAACTTCATCCAAGCGCGCCTTCTCCTCGGCCGAAATGACATGTGCCAAATAATTCATAAACCATGGTCGGCAAAACATGCTCTCCTCGCCCGAAATAGCTCGCGCCCACTATTTCAAAACATGCTCTCCTTGCCCGAAATCGCTCGTGCCCACTATAGTTGAAAGCACGCCATCCTCGCCCGAAATTGCTCCCGCCCACTATTTGGGGAGAAGCAAAGTTACTCTACTATCCCCGACCCTTAGTACACAGACCCAAGCCAAGAAGCCTATAGGCAAGGGTAGAACTGGAACCCCCCCCCCTCACATTTCAGACAAATGCGTCCGTAAGACATGGTTCCGCACCCCTCCCAATTCCCCCCCCCCGCCCACCCCCATTGGGTGCCAAATCACCTTCTCCCTAGGAAGCTCCCTTCTCCTGAGCCGTGAAACCTCAGCCCCACCTCCATGGCGCCCACCACCGCACCAATTTCACAGCCGCCCTCCTCCCTAATGCCGGAGACGTTGTCCAATTGCCGTCATGCACTGGGCCGTGTGCCTCTTACTCCGTGCTGCTGGTGCTGCCTCGACAACGGCCGCGTGAACCGTACCGAAGCCGATTCACCCCCGCCGTTGTTCACGGCGCTGGAGTGGCTCCAACTTCGGATCCGTCCAGAGTCCTGGCGCTGCTTCCGCGTAGCTGTCGACCGTCGCAACATCGCTCTTTCCCTATCGCCGGTCGCCACCGCAACCGCGCCGGCCTCACCGACTCGGTAGCTGGACCTGCCTACTTCACCATGCCGCCAGATAGGTCGCACCCTCATCTCAAATCACTTTATTTAGGCATCAGTTGTCTGAATTTTTATTGTGGTCCAATCGATTCCCAATGGGAAGCAGCACCCCTCGAGGCGGCGGAGCTCCTAGGTTGCCGGTTTGCTGGTGTCTAACATAAGGGTGCGGGGCCGCAAGTTCGCCGCGGAAGCAGCGCTTAGATGGCTATCTTTTAGAGTTGTGTGGGTTGAAGGTACTGCCGCCGCCGGATCTGGATGACGGATAGTCTTTGTGGATTGGCCCGGGGGCGGCGCAACCACGACAGTGCGGTGGGGCGGGGAGCGGGGTTTTGGCCGGGGCCAAGGACGGTGGAGGCAGGCTGCTCTGCCTTTGGTTGCTGGCTCTTCGGGGAAGATTCCGAATAGTGTCAGCCGGGAGGCACAAGACGGCCGTCAAGCCATCCGGCGTAGATCGGACAATACCAAAAAAAATCATGTGACCCCAATTTAGTCTTCAGTCAACAAACATGTGACCACTCTCGTACCTTGCTATTGATCTCTTAGTGTATTTCTTCAGATCAAAGAGATATGTCGTTCTTAACATTATGCGTTATCTGCATCTTCAGACACACCGTCTTCCGACTCACCGAAGCTGCTCCAACAAGGGAAGCATACACCAGAAGGGAGCTATAGTCCCCACTCAACAGTTCCCTACATCGAATGTGCGTGCCCGACAAGGACAGCCACAACAACTGCAGGGCCATCGACAAGTTAGCACATGATGCTCACTCCTATGGATGGCAGCCAGATAGGTTGTACCCTCATCTTACTTGTGTGCAACATTTATGGCTTTGTTATTCATCTAAGCATGGAAAATAGATCATCAAATTTCACAGCATATTCATGCTGAACTCTTACGGGTCTTGTTCAGGAGTTCACGTTGTTCCATAGTTCAGCTAAGATACTTGTTCTTTAGGTAATGCTGTTCCATAGTTATCATCCATCAGCCAATGCTATCCCACAGGCTGGTGATTATAGTATTATACCACTTCTAGTATTACCTATGTTGTTCTTTAATACTTTTGTGTGCCATCTAGTTAATCTCGAGTACAAACGATACATATTATGTAGCTTTCATCTATGTTCTCCCTTTAGTTTATGAGACCTGTTGCTGCTAGTTAACCCCAGTCCGACTATTTATGTCGTCTCCTACAGGCACTCATTACATAAATCTAACTACTAGTTGTCTTCCATGCATGTCAGATATAATTGCACACACTGATATATCCACAAGAACCTCACGGAGCAATGTAAAGGCCAATAAACTTGATGTCATTGATACCCAATATGATGGAACTTGTAAAGGCAGTTCTTCAGAAGACTTGCAGAAAGATGATGAATCCTCTTCACCCCACAAGGTCCTTGCTCTAACTTGGCCTGTGATATGGGTACAACATGCATATAATGTCCTGGAGTGTATCTACTCTGTTGCAATGCCATGTGCTTAGCATGCTGATCATGCATGTAAATATGTCATGCCTTCCTATTTTTCAGTACCTATTCCATTCATGATAACATGTTTTCAAATTCAAGTACTGTTATTCTACTCTATCGCAATGCCATCTGCTTAATTTGGACATCATGCTTCTGAATATCTTATGCATTGTTATTCATCAGTATGTACTTCATCTGTCTGCCATACCATGTTTTTTTACATTGAAGTGATGTTCTAGTGCTCTGTTGCAATGCCATCTTATTTTCCCAATCATACACGTGTATGTTGCCTTAGTTATTTTTGTACGCTAGCATATAGTTTTAGATTCAACTAGTGTTTTTTTGCTGTGTTGTCCTATTGTATCCCTAGCTCTTACACCATACTCCCTCCGTCTGGATTACATGTTGCCGAAATGGATAAAAATGATGTATCTAGAACTGAAATACGCCTAGACCCATCCATTTTTTCCGGATGGAGGGAATACATGTCAATATGTCATGCCTTTCTATTCTTCAGTACCTATTCCATCTCTCTGCTGTCGCATGTTTTATAATTACAGCACCATTCTTCTATACAAGGCATGCAAGGGGAAGACGACTATGTTAGAATCTGAAGGGTTACAAACAAGGCCTTTGCAAAAGATCCAAACGCTAGGAGATAATAAAGCAACTCCAGTTTTTATAGATACTGCTCCAGCACAGAGAAACCCAACTCCTACTGATAATAAGCAGATTCCAGTGGCCAAAGAACTAGTCCGCTTCAGTCCAGCAAAAATATGTCAACTCAATTCTAAGAAACGTGTGCGTATCCTTGCATCATGAAATTTTATAGCATGCTGATCATATTTTCTACATGTTTCTTACCCATCTCTCTTTTAGAAAATAAGCTTAACAGATAGAAGAATTTCTGCAATGGTATCGTTTATGAGGAAAGATTCTTGCAGGAATTCTCTATGCTCCAATGTAGATGTAAGTACCTGTTGTATATCACTATATTTTTACATCAGCATGTATTTTGTTAATCGGCGTGAATCCAACCTTTATCTGATCTAAATTTAGTTGTAGCAAAATGTATGATTAAATGCCACAATGTTGATTTTTGTAAGGAAAACTACCTGGTAGTTTTGCATCCCGAGCTGCATGAGTGTACTATCTCATATCAGTGGGTTTGAATACTTTGGTTCTGCAGTGGGTTTTTCAGTGTTTTTTACTGTGTTGTCCTGTCGTATCCCTAGCTCTTACATCATACTCCCTCCATCCGAAATAAATGTCACAGAAATGGATAAAACTGGATGTATCTAGAACTGAAATACGCCTAGACCCATCCATTTATTTCCGGATGGAGGGAATACATGTCAATATGCCATGCCTTTCTATTCTTCAGTACCTATTCCATCTCTGCTGGAGCATGTTTTATAACTGAATCACCATTCTTCTATATAAGGCATGCAAGGGGAAGATGGCTATGTTAGAATCTGAAGGGTTACAAACCAGGTCTTTGCAAAAGATCCAAATGCCAGAAGATAATAGACCAACTCCATTTTTCATAGATACTGCTCCAGCACAGAGAAACCCAACTCCCACAGATAATAAGCAGATTCCAGTGGCCAAAGAACTAGTCCGCTCCAGTCCAGCAAAAGAATGTCAACTCCATTCTAAGAAACGTGTGCGTATCCTCGCATCATGAAATATTATAACATTCTAATCATATTTTCTACATGTTTCTTACCCATCTCTCTTTTAGAAAATAAGGTGAAACGATAGAAGACTTCCTCCATTGGGATCGTATTTGAGGAAAATATCTTGCGGGAATTCTCTGTGCTCCAATGCTGATGTAAGTACCTGTTGTATATCACTATATTTTTACATCAACATGTATTTTGTTAATCGGCGTGAATCTAACCTTTATTTGATCTAAAATTAGTTGTAGCAAAATGTTAAAGGCGCCAATGTTGATTTTTGTAAGGAAAACTGCCTGGTAGTTTTGCATACTGAGCTGCATGAATGTACTATCTCATATCATGCACATTACTGAATTGTAATGCTTCTCTGGTTGCCCATTCATTCATTGTGTCAATGTTGCTTTCGTACTACCTTACCTGGCTGATGATAGTTGTGCCATATTGTGTTAATTTGGTGTAGGCTAGTTGCCTAAACGTTCGTTGTGTCAATATTGCTTTCCTATTATCTGACTTGGCCAATGATAGCAATGCTAGTGTGTTAATTTTGTGCAGGTTGCTGAAGATAAGAAGACAAACTCTGACAGCAAGGCAACCCCATTGTTTCTTTCTAGTAAATATAGGCCAGGTAATATGGCAATAACTCATGATTAATATGTTTGGTTCCCGTCCTAATTTATGTTATGATGCAGTGGTCGAGACACTCTCCACTATCAATAATACAAGCCTGCCAAAATCGCCATCTGTATCTGTTCAGTATCCTCTGTCTCGAATGCAACGGAATAAATGTATGTTTGTGAACCAATTAATGGCTAAAGCAATGATGGAAATGGTGGATGAATCAGAGGTGCAGAGTCGTGCAACACAATAACTGATCATTGTTTTCAGAGACACTGTAGCAAAGCAGCAAGAACTTGCCCACATGCTTATGGGCGTCATTTGTGCTGAGGTTGCAGATTGTGACATTGTAGATGGTTAGGTTCTGCTCATTTATTTGCACTGGCATCAATCTTTGATTGCCCAGTGGATGTAATTTCCTGTAATATATGCTGGATGTGGAATGTTATTCCCTGTATGCTGTACCTTTGCTTGATCAGTTTTGGTCCTGTGCATAATTGCTCGTTGTAATGGGCTCAAATTATCTAATTTGGCCTAAAGACATGTACGAACTTTAGTGGGCCCATTAAGTTAATGGGCCGTTACTAGGTCGAAAGTTAATGGTCGGCCCTCTTTCCTCCCGGGTCGTTAACAGGCCGACATCGAAGCAGGCAACAGGTGGCCCCAATTTATTTCACGGGCCGTTAACATGCCGTTACTAAGTTTGGGCTACATATGGCCCAACTATACTGTAGGCCTTTAGCAGGCCGAAAGAGACAGCGGGCTTGTACTGGACCATGAAGACCATGGGCCGCTAAGAGGCCGAAAGTCAGGTCGTATTGTAAATGGCCCAACTGTGTTGTGGGCCTTTAGCAGGCCAAAAGAGAAACCGGGCTAGTATTGGACCATGAAGTGCATGGGCCGTTAAAAGGCCAAAACTAAGGTCCGACTACAAAGGGCCCAACTCATTTATGGTTCGTTAACAGGCCGAAAGGCACACAGGACCGGGAATTGGCCCAACACTTAAATGGGTCGCTAAAAGGCCAAAACTCAGGTTCGACTACAAATGGCCCAGCTGATTTATGGGCCGTCAACAGGTTGAAAGTGACACCGGGCCAGAAATTGGCCCAACACTTAAATGGGCCGCTAAAAGGCCGAAACTCAGGTCTGACAACAAATGGCCCATAAGATTTATGGGTCGTCAATAGGCTGAAAGACACACCGGGCCGGAAATTAGCCGAACATTTAAATGGTTCACTAAAAGACCGAAAGATGTACATCCTGAAAATTGGCCCATCCATTAAATGGGCCATTAATAGGCCGAAATCTCATTGGGCCGATATTGAGCCCAAATATATAGCAGGCTGTTAACGGGCTCGAACTGACGATGGGCTGCAATGGTGTCAAATCTTTAACGGGCCGTTGATGGGTCGAATTGGCACATCTCGTATGGGTTGTGGGCTTAAATGGACCTGACACAAGTAGGCCTTAAATGGGCCGGCCTGCTAGTTTTTACTGGGCCGGCCTTATTCACCGGAATGCGCCACTGTTGGGCCGTGCCACGTGTCGACTTATCATAGGCGCCTCCTGTCCAATGAGTGGATGACATCTATCCCAACAGTGAGGCAACACGTGTTTCCTACGGCCAATGATGATTTTACACGTGGAAAATCCCCATTGGTCCGGGCTGTTAACGTGTTATCGGATCCAAAACCGGACCCGATAGCTTAACGGTGTTCCGTTATGGTGGATGCCACGTGTTGGTCACCCTTGACAAAAGCACTTCTGTGACGTGTGATTTATTGTCATGGAAGTGGACACTTCCGTGATGATAATTTTGGTAATGTCATGGAACACTTCTACGATAGCACAGGTATGACTATCTTGATTCTGTCATAAAATCGTCATGGATGTACATGCATGACAAAAAACGCGACCTACTGTGACAAACACGTATCATCACGGAAGTGTTTTTTTTGTAGTGTTATATCATTTGAAGTCTGGATTGCCTGTTTCTCTTCATATAGATAACCGCCATTTGTAGAATTCTCTTTTGCTTCACTTATATTTGTTAGAGCGTGGGCATATCTTTTGTAGAAAGAATTAAACTCTCTTGCTTCACTTATATCTATTTAGAGAGATGACAGGAATTGGTCATTCACATGGTTAGTCATAAAATCCTACATAAACTTATAGATCGCTGAATATGATATGTTTGATTCCTTGCAATAGTTTTGCGATATAAATATGGTGATATTAGAGTCATGCTAGTGGGTGGTTGTGGATTGTAGAGACACTTGTGTTGAGGTTTGCAAGTCCCGTAGCATGCACGCATGGTAACCGTTGTGTGACAAATTTGAAGCATGGGGTGTTTCTTTGATTGTCTTCCTTATGAGTGGCGGTCGGGGACGAGCGATGGTCTTTTCCTACCAATCTACCCCCCTAGGAGCATGCGTAGTAGTACTTTACTTCGAGGGCTAATAAACTTTTGCAATAAGTATATGAGTTATTTATGACTAATGTCAGTCCATGGATTATACGTGCTACGTCCTGAGCTTGCGTTGGTTTTCCTCGAAGAGGAGAGGGTGATGCAGCAATAGTAGCGTAAGTATTTCCCTCAGTTTTTGAGAACCAAGGTATCAATCCATTAGGAGGCTCCTCAAAAGTCCCACGCACCTACACAAACAAACAAAGAACTCGCAACCAACGCAATAAAGGGGTTGTCAATCCCTTCACGGCCACTTGCAAAAGTGAGATCTAATAAAGATAGTAAGATAAGATAAATATATTTTTGGTATTTTATAATATGGATACAAAAAGTAAAGATGCAAATAAAAGTAGATTGAAAGCAAATATGATAAGAGATAGACCCGGGGGGCATAGGTTTCACTAGTGGCTTCTCTCAAGATAGCATAAGTATTACGGTGGGTGAACAAATTACTGTCGAGCAATTGATAGAAAAGTGAATAATTATGAGATTATCTAGGCATGATCATGTATATAGGCATCATGTCCGTGACAAGTAGACCGACTCCTGCCTGCATCTACTACTATTACTCCACACATCGACTGACTCCTGCTTGCATCTAGAGTATTAAGTTCATAAGAACGGAGTAACACATTAAACAAGATGACATGATGTAGAGGGATAAACTCAAGCAATATGATATAAACCCCATCTTGTTATCCTCGATGGCTACAATACAATACGTGCCTTGCAACCCTTTCTGTCACTGGGTAAGGACACCGCAAGATTGAACCCAAAGCTAAGCACTTCTCCCATGGCAAGAAAGATCAATCTAGTAGGCCAAACAAAACTGATAATTCGAAGAGACTTCCAAAGATAACTCAATCACACATAAAAGAATTTAGAGAAGATTCAAATATTATTCATAGATAAACTTGATCATAAACCCACAATTCATCAAATCTCGACAAACACACCGCAAAAAGAGTTTACATCGAATAGATCTCCACAAGAAAGGGGGAGAACATTGTATTGAGATCCAAAAAGAGAGAAGAAGCCATCTAGCTAATAATTATGGACCCGTAGGTCTATGGTAAACTACTCACAACTCATCGGAGGGGCAAGGATGTTGATGTAGAAGCCCTCCATGGTCGATTCCCCCTCCGGCAGAGGTACGTCGGTGTTTTGTCAACCCCTGGATGTTTTTGGGGGTACGTAGGCTTATATAGGAGGAAGAAGTACGTCGGTGGACGCTCAAGGGGCCCACGAGACAGGGGGCGCGCCCTCCTATCTCATGGGAGCCTTGACTGCTTCTTGACTTGCACTCCAAGTCCTCTGGATCACGTTCGTTCGAAAAATCACGCTCCCGAAGGTTTCATTCCGTTTGGACTCCGTTTGATATTCCTTTTCTTCGAAATACTGAAATAGGCAAAAAAAACAACAATATGAGTTGGGCCTCCGGTTAGTAGGTTAGTCCCAAAAATGATATAAATGTGTAAAATAAAGCCTATAAACATCCAAAAGGGGTAATATAATAGCATGGAACAATCAAAAATTATAGATACGTTGGAGACGTATCAAGCATCCCCAAGCTTAATTCATGCTCGTCCTTGAGTAGGTAAACGATAAAAAGAGATTTTTTGATGTGGAATGCTACCTAGCATATTTCATAATGTAATTTTCTTTATTATGGCATGAATGTTCAGATCCAAATGATTCAAAATAAAAGTTCATATTGATAAAATAAATAGTAACACTTCAAGCATACTAATCAAAGTAATCATGTCTTCTCAAAATAACATGGCAAAAGAAAGTTCATCCCTACAAAATCATATAGTTAGGATATGCTTGATTTTCGTCACACAAAGATGTTCCCAACTTCTATACCCCCAATGACAAGCCAAGCAATTGTTTCATACTTACATAATCTCAAACTTTTTCAACCTTCACGCAATACATGAGTGTGAGCCATGGATATAGCACTATGGGTGGAATAGAATATGATGATGGGGATTGTGTGGAGAAGACAAAAAAGGAGAAAGTCTCACATTGACGAGGATAATCAACGAGCTATTGAGATGCCCATCAATTGATGTCAACATGAGGAGTAGGGATTGCCATGCAAAGGATGCACTAGAGCTATAAATGAATGCTCAACAAAAGAAAACTAGTGGGTGTGCATCTAACTTGCTTGCTCACGAAGACCTAGGTCATTTGAGGAAGCCCATTGTAGGAATATACAAGACAAGTTCTATAATGAAAAATTCCCACTAGTATGAAAAAGACAACTTATGAGACTCACTATATGAAGAACATGGTGCTACATTGAAGCACAAGTGTGGAAAAAGAGATAGTAACATTGCCCTTTTTATTTATTTTCTTCTTTTTTTCTTTTTCTTTTTTTGGGCTTTTTTTGGCCTTTCTTCTTTTTTTTCTTTTTTTCTTTGGGCAATGCTCTAATAATGATGATCATCACACTTCTATTGATTACAACATGTGAATTACAACTCGAAACTAGAACAAGATATGACTCTATATGAATGCCTCCGGTGATGTACTGGGATGGTGCAATGAATCAAGAGTGACATGTATGAAAAATAATGCATGGTGGCTTTGCCACAAATACGATGTCAACTACATGATCATGCAATGGCAATATGACAAAAGTAATGTATGTCATGATGATGATAAACGGAACAGTGGAAAGTTGCATGGCAATATATCTCGGAATGGCTACGGAAATGCCATAATAGGTAGGTATGGTGGCTGTTTTGAGGAAGATATAAGGAGGTTTATGTGTGATAGAGTGTATCGTATAACGAGGTTAGGATGCACCGGCGGAGTTTGCACCAACTCTCAAGGTGAGAAAGGGCAATGCACGGTACCGAAGAGGCTAGCAATGGCGGAAAGGTAAAACGTATAATCCATGGACTCAACATTAGTCAAAAGAACTCATATACTTATTGCAAAAATTTAGAAGTCATCAAAAATCAAGTACTACGCGCATGCTCCTAGGGGGATAGATTGGTAGGAAAAGACCATCGCTCGTCCCCAACCGCCACTCATAAGGATGCACAAGCCAGGTACACTTCATGTTTCAAAAATTTTACACAACGTTAACCATATGTGCATGCTAAGGGACTTGATAACTTCAACACAAGCATTCTTTAAATTCATAATCACCCAACTAGCATGACTTTAATATCACTACCTCCATATCTCAAAACAATTACCAAGTATCAAATTGATCATAGCATCCAATTTACTTCCTATGATAGTTTTTATTATACCCAACTTGGATGCCTACCATTCTAGGACCAATTTTATAACCATAGCAAATACCATGCTGTTCTAAAAGACTCTCAAAATAATATAAGTGAAGCATGAGAGACTAGTAATTTTTTCAAAATTAAGTCACCACCATGCTCTAAAAGATATAAGTGAAGCACTAGAGCAAAAACTATCAAGCTCAAAAGATATAAGTGAAGCACATAGAGTATTCTAGCAAATTCTAATCAAATAGGCTTCTCCCAAAAGGTGTGTACAGAAAGTATGATTGTGGTAAACTAAAACGAAAAGACTAATATAATACACGACGCTCCAAGCAAAACACATATCATGTGGCGAATAAAAATATAGCTCCAAGTAAAGTTATCAATGAACGAAGACGAAAGAGGGGATGCCTTCCCGGGGCATCCCCAAGCTTAGGCTTTTGGCTATTCTTGCATATATTGGGGTGCCTTGGGCATCCCCAAGCTTAGCTCTTGCCACCCTTTATTCCATAGTCCATAAAAGCTTTACCCAAAACTTGAAAACTTCACAACACAAAACTCAACAGGAAATCTTATAAGCTCTGTTAGTGAAAGAAAACAAAACCACCACATAATGCACTGTAATGAACACATCCTTTATTTATTTAGGTGTTAAACCTACTGTATTCCAACTTCTCTATGGTTTATAAACTATTTTACTAGCCATAGATGCATCAAAATAAGCAAACAACACACGAAAAACAGAATCTGACAAAAACAGAACTGTCTGTAGCAATATGTAACTAATGCAAACTTATGGAACTCTAAAAGTCCTACCAAAATAGGAAGTCCTGGAAATTTTGTTTATTTATCAGCAGCAAAAACAATCAACGCAAAAGCACGTTTCTGTGATTTAACAAAATTATATTAGTGCGCGCAAAGTTTCTGTTTTTCAGCAGAATCAAATCAACTATCATCATAGGTTATCCTATAGGCTCTACTTGGCACAAACACTAATTAAAAGATAAAAACACATCTAAAAAGAAGGTAGATGCAAGATTTATTACTAAACAGGAGCAAAAACAAAAAACATAAAGAAAATTGGGTTGCCTCCAAACTAGCGCTATCGTTTAACGCCCCTAGCTAGGCATAAAAGCGAAAATAGATCTAACGGGTGCCATCTTTGGTACTCAGAGAGGAGGATCTCCTTTCTATGGCAATCATTCTTCTATTTAAGGTAAGCACATGGCCATTAATGGAAGAAGTAAGATTAAGCCTGTTATGGAAGTTTGCCTCTAAACTAGACTTCATCTCTTTAATAATTTCATTTTGATAAAAGCATAAGAGAGTAGTTGATTCAACCTTATCATTCATAGGATGCCCAAATATGGTTTTCATTTTTAATAAGTATCTATAGCATCCCCTTCAAGAAAACCTCCTTCAAAAATAGAATCTAAAACTTGTTTAAAAGAAGCGGGCAAGCCAACATAAAAACTTTTTAAGTAATCTTCAATTTGATATTGCGGCACATAGCTAGCCCGATTCCTTAATAACCTATCCCAAGAATCTTTTAAAGACTCATCAAGTAAATAGCGAAAAATTCCAGAGTCATCCTCATTAAAATTATTCAAGCTCTCATTGGAGACCCCGGTAGGTCTTTCTATAGCATCGTTATTCATGAGCTTAGAGAGGATAGAGGGGTTATCCAAGGTACTAGAACCTAGGAAAGGGCCCTTAGTTCTTTTTGATTCGGCCATGGCAACAGGCAAACAGAAAAAGGCAAGAGAAAAAGAGAGAGAGAGAGAGAGAGAGAGAGAGAGAGAGAGAGAGAGAGAGATTGGGAAAGAGAGGGCGAATAAAACGACAAGGTGAAGTGGGGGAGAGTAAAACGAGAGGCAAATGGCAAATAATGTAAATGCGAGGGAGATGGGTTTGTGATGGGTACTTGGTATGTCTTGACTTGAGCGAAGACCTCCCCGGCAACGGCGCCAGAAATCCTTCTTGATACGTCTTGATCTTGCGTTGGTTCTCCTCGAAGAGGAGAGGGTGATGCAGCAATAGTAGCATAAGTATTTCCCTCAGATTTTGAGAACCAAGGTATCAATCCAGTAGGAGGCTCCTCAAAAGTCCCACGCACCTACACAAACAAACAAAGAACTCACAACCAACGCAATAAAGGGGTTGTCAATCCCTTCATGGCCACTTGCGAAAGTGAGTTCTAATAAAGATAGTAAGATAAGATAAATATATTTTTGGCATTTTATAATATAGATGCAAAAGTAAAGATGCAAATAAAAGTAGATTGAAAGCAAATATGATAAGAGATAGACCCGGGGGCCATAGGTTTCACTAGTGGCTTCTCTCAAGATAGCATAAGTATTACGGTGGGTGAACAAATTACTGTCGAGCAATTGATAGAAAAGCGAATAATTATGAGATTATCTAGGCATGATCATGTATATAGGCATCATGTCCGTGACAAGTAGACCGACTCTTGTCTGCATCTACTACTATTACTCCACACATCGACCGACTCCTGCCTGCATCTAGAGTATTAAGTTCATAAGAACAGAGTAACGCATTAAACAAGATGACATGATGTAGAGGGATAAACTCAAGCAATATGATATAAACCCCATCTTGTTATCCTCGATGGCAACAATACAATACATGCCTTGCAACCCTTTCTGTCACTGGGTAAGGACACCGCAAGATTGAACCAAAAGCTAAGCACTTCTCCCATGGCAAGAAAGATCAATCTAGTAGGCCAAACCAAACTGATAATTCGAAGAGACTTGCAAAGATAACTCAATCACACATAAAAGAATTCAGAGAAGATTCAAATATTATTCATAGATAAACTTGATCATAAACCCACAATTCATCGGATCTCGACAAACACACCGCAAAAAGAGTTTACATCGAATAGATCTCCACAAGAGAGGGGGAGAACATTGTATTGAGATCCAAAAAGAGAGAAGAAGCCATCTAGCTAATAACTATGGACCCGTAGGTCTATGCTAAACTACTCACAACTCATCGGAGGGGCAAGGATGTTGACGTAGAAGCCCTCCATGGTCGATTCCCCCTCCGGCAGAGTGCCGGCGAAGGCTCCAAGATGAGATCTCGCGGATATAGAAGGTTATGATGGTGGAAATTGTGTTTCGTCTGCCCCTGGATGTTTTCGGGGTACATAGGCTTATATAGGAGGAAGAAGTACGTCGGTGGACGCCTAAGGGGCCCACGAGATAGGGGGCGCGCCCTCCTATATCGTGGGAGCCTTGGCTGCTTCTTGACTTGCACTCCAAGTCCTCTGGATCACGTTCGTTCCAAAATTCACGCTCCCGAAGGTTTCATTCCATTTGGACTCCGTTTGATATTCCTTTTCTTCGAAATACTGAAATGGGCAAAAAAACAGCAATATGGGCTGGGCCTCCGGTTGGTAGGTTAGTCCCAAAAATGATATAAATGTGTAAAATAAAGCCCATAAACATCCAAAAGGGGTAATATAATAGCATGGAACAATCAAAAATTATAGATACATTGGAGACGTATCAATATGCACTTTTACCTTTCCATCATTGCTAGCCTCTTCGGTACCGTGCATTGCCCTTTCTCACCTTGAGAGTTGGTGCAAACTTCGCCGGTGCATCCAAACCCCATGATACGATACGCTCTATCACACATAAGCCTCATTATATCTTCCTCAAAATAGCCACCATACCTACCTATCATGCCTCATTTCCATAGCCATTCCGAGATATATTGCCATGCAACTTTCATCATCATCATATACATGACTTGAGCATTCATTGTCATATTGCTTTGCATGATTGTAAGATAGCTAGCATGCTGTTTTCATGGCTTGTCCATTTTTTGATGTCATTGCTACGCTAGATCATTGCACATCCCGGTACACCGCCGGAAGCATTCATATAGAGTCATATCTTTGTTCCAGTATCGAGTTGTAAGTAAATAAAAGTGTGATGATCATCATTATAGAACATTGCCCCATAAAAAAAGAAAAAAAGGAAAGGCCAAAGAAGCCTAAATAAAAAAGCGGGCCAAAGAAGCCCACCCAAAACAAAAAAAAAAGAAAGAAAAGAAAAGGGGCAATGTTACTATCCTTTTTCCACACTTGTGCTTCGAAGTAGCACCATGTTCTTCATATAGAGAGTCTCCTATGTTATCACTTTCATATACTAGTGGGAATTTTCATTATAGAACTTGGCTTGTATATTCCAACGATGGGCTTCCTCAAATGCCCTAGGTCTACATGAGCAAGCAAGTTGGATGCACACCCACTTAGTTTCTTTTGTTGAGCTTTCATACACTTATAGCTCTTAGTGCATCCATTGCATGACAATCCCTACTCCTCGCATTGACATCAATTGATGGGCATCTCCATAGCCGGTTGATTAGCCGCATCGATGTGAGACTTTCTCATTTTTTGTCTTCTCCACATAACCTCCATCATTATATTCTATTCCACCTATAGTGCTATATCCATGGCTTGCGCTCATGTATTGCGTGAGGGTTGAAAAAGCTGAAGCGCGTTAAAAAGTATGAACCAATTGCTCGGCTTGTCATCGGGGTTGTGCATGATGGGGGCATTTTGTGTGACGAAAATGAAGCATGGTCAAACTATATGATTTTGTAGGGATAAGCTTGCTTTGGCCTTGTTGTTTTGAAAAGACATGATTCCTTTATTGGTATGCTCAAAGTATTATTGTTTTTATGTCAAATGATAGGCTATTGCCTTGAATCACTCGTATCTTAATATTCATGCCATGATTAGACATATGATCAAGATTATGCTAGGTAGCATTCCACATAATTTTTTTTATCATTTACCTACTCGAGGACGAGCATGAATTAAGCTTCGGGATGTTGATAAGTCTCCATCGTATCTATAATTTTTAATTGTTCCATGCCAATATTATTCAACTTTCATATACTTTTGACAACTTTTTATACTATTTTTTGGGACTAACATATTGATTCAGTGCCCAGTGCCAGTTCCTATCTGTTGCATGTTTTATGTTTCGCAGAAACCCCATATCAAACGGAGTCCAAACGGGATAAAAACGGAGGGAGAATTATTTTGGAATATTTATGATTTTTGGGAGGAAGAATCAACGCGAGACGATGCCCGAGGTGGCCACAAGATAGGGGCCCACGCCCACTTAAAGTGGGTGTGCCCCCCACCCTCGTGGGCCACCCGTAAGGCGGTTGATGCCCTTCTTTGGCTGCAAGAAAGCTAATTTTTGGAAAATGATCTGGGTGAAGGTTTCAATCCAATCAGAGTTACGGATCTCTAGATATATAGGAAACGTGCCAGTGCAGAATTCCAGAACGCAGAAACAGAGAGATAGATCCAATCTCAGAGGGGCTCTCGCCGCTCCCACGCCATGGGAGCCAAGGACTAGAGGGGAAACCCTTCTCCCATCTAGGGAGGAGGTCAAGGAAGAGGAAGAAGAAGAAGGGGGCTCTCTCCCCTTTGCTTCTGGTGGCGCCGGAACACCGCCGGGGGCCATCGTCATCACCATGATCTATACCAACACCACCATCATCTTCACCAACATCTCCATCACCTTCCCCCCTCTATCTACAGCAGTCCACTCTCCCGCAACCCGCTGTACCCTCTACTTGAACATGGTGATTTATGCTTCATATTATTTTCCAATGATGTGTTGCCATCCTATAATGTCTGAGTAGATTTTCGTTGTCCTACCGGTGATTGATGAATTGCTATGATTGGTTTGAGTTGCATGTTTTATTATTGGTGCTGTCCTATTGTGCCCTCCGTGTCGCGCAAGCATGAGGGATTCCCGGTGTAGGGTTTGCAATATGTTTATGATTTGCTTATGGTGAGTGGCGTGAGTGACAGAAGCACAGACCCGAGTAAGTAGGTTGTTTGCGTATGGGATAAAGGGGACTTGATACTTTAATGCTATGGTTGGGTTTTACCTTAATGAATCTTTAGTAGTTGCGGATGCTTGCTAGAGTTCCAATCATAAGTGCATATGATCCAACTAGAGAAAGTATGCTAGCTTATGCCTCTCCCTCAAATAGAATTGCAATAGTGATTATCGGTCTAGTAAAGTAGTCAATTGCTTAGGGGCAATTCCACAACTCCTACCACCACTTTTCCACACTCGCTATATTTACTTTACTGCATCTTTATCTAAACAGCCCCTACTTTTTATTTACGAGTTCTTTACTATCTTGCAAACCTATCCTATCACACCTACAAAGTACCTCTAGTTTCATACTTGTTCTAGGTAAAGCGAACGTCAAGCGTGCGTAGAGTCGTATCAGTGGCCGATAGGACTTGAGAGAGTATTTGTTCTACCTTTAGCTCCTTGTTGGGTTCGACACTCTTACTTATCGAAAGAGGCTACAACTATCCCGTATACTTGCGGGTTATCAGTTACCATCTGACATCATCCTCATGGACGGAGGAAGCAATCTCAACCTCATTTACAAGGACACGGTTAGGAAGATGGGCATCGACTTATCCCGGATCAAGCTCGGCACCACCACCTTTAAAGGTGTCATCCCAAGTGTCGAAGCCTGTTGTACGAGAACGGGCACCCTAGAGGTAGTCTTCGGCTCGCCCGAGAACTTCGGAAACAAGGAGTTAATCTTCGACATCGTCCCCTTCCGGAGCTGATACCACGCGCTTTTAGGGTGCACAGCCTTCACACGCTTCAAAGCAATCCCACATTATGCCTATCTCAAGATCAAAATGCCAGGACCTAACAGTGTTATAACAGTCAATGGTAACATCGAGCGCTCACTCCGGACTGAGTAGCATACCGCAGCTTTTGCAGCTGAGGTACAGTCGTCTAAGGAGGCAGCCCACAGTGATAAATGCACCACTAGCTCTTAGAAGTGAACCCATGACACGCAAATCAACCTCGACTACATAGCCCCGCACCCTAAATAGGGATACTGGCTCCTTGCATGCCCTCTCTTGATGTGGCACTATGTTCCCAGGGTGCACAACTTCGCACTCAAGATTCCATGGGCTGACGAGGAGCCAAAAATTTACTAAAACATCGGAATGGTTCAACCAAGCAACGGCGTGGCTTCGAGCCCCCACGTAGGCAAGTTTCTGTCAAAGAAGCAGCCAAATATGACTACGTCAACGTGGCTTCAACCACAGAACGGATTTCGGCAACACAGCCTTCAAGGAGCTTGGCCAATCAAACACTTGGAGTGTATAAAGGTCCGGAAAGGTCTTAGCCTTCGCGAGTCCCCACCATTAATGGTGACCAGCTGGTCAACAACACGGAAGTGCAGACGTGCGGCAGGAAGCAGCCCGGGTTCCTAAAAATCCGACGATAGATATCCACCCTATTTCTTCCTTCTTTTTTTACTTTTTATGTTGTATTCTTTCAGTTCCTCTTATTGCCGCTGGTCATGTAAAGGATTGAAACTATGAAATAAAGAAATCATGCCCTTTAAAGGCCCTTATCATTTTTCTTTATAAGCACGACCCCTGCGCTACGAAGAAGTTCCCTAAAAAGATACAATTGTATTACAAGTCTAAAGAATTAGGCATCTTGGATTTTGGCTTTATATGCATAAGTTTTGAGCCTAGATTTTGGTCAATAGTTGGGTTGCCTGGCTCCTATGTGCACCCCTTACATTCCTGATGAATTCGGCTAAGGGTGTAATGGGAGAACCACTGCGATTGTGCTGCCAGGTCAATTGGCAGAGCGCCTCAGTGGAGAAAGCCGAAAACCGACCATCTAGGTAGGCACAAACTAGTCGGCCATTTGTAAACTGCGTTAAGCGATGTGACGATAGAGATCACCTGTGTCAAACGAAGGGCTTTAATTTTTAGCCGAAGTGCGTCATGGCCTAGATTTCGGCCCACTAGGCCGACCACTTCCCATACCGGGGGCTGGTCATCATCCCCCACAGTCAAACTCCTAGGACTACATGAAAGTTATAAAGCCGTTATAGTCTGCCTCGTTCCTATAAGCAGAAGGCCGCCTCCGAGTATCGAGACGTCAGCTAAGGGTCAAACCTGCATCTCAAAACACCCTTTGTATAATCTACACCGGGGTTGAGCTAACGATTGGCCACTTTCAGTTTAAAACAATCACCCAAGAGGTAAAAATAATTGCAAAACACATATGGAATTTAAATCCATAGTCATTCAAGCAAACATAATGTTTTATACATTCCATAACTTCAGCATTCCAAAATGCTACCTAGTAATACAAGGTGTCCTTTGGACACACGGACTCGATGATCCAAGCTCCTTCCTCCACCTCGGGGTAAAACTGTTCTGTAGTGTGAGGCTTGTCCACCGGAGGACCTGTGGCCACCGTCACTGCGTCGACTTTGCGGAAGTGCATCTTCACGCAAGCATACACCCTCCATGCTCCTTCAAAGCACACAGACCTCCTCCACCTATCGGCATGTGAGACAGCTCCCCACAAGCGCATCAGGAGGTGATACGTCTCCAACGTATCTATAATTTATGAAGTATTCATGCCCTGTTTCAACAATCTTATATGGTTTTGGTATGATTTTATTAGAACTAACCCGGACTGACGCCGTTTTCAGCAGAACTACCGTGGTGTCGTTTTTTGTGCAGAAATAAAAGTTCTCGGAATGGGCTGAAAATTTATGGTGATTTTTTATGGACCAAGGAGACCCCCGAAACACCAGAGCTGGGCCAGGAAGTGGACGAGGAGTCCACAAGCCCCCTAGTCGCGCCCTACCCCTCCCCAGGGCGCTAGCTCCAGGCTTGTGGGCCCCTCGGGCACCCCCTTGACGTGAGACCGATGCCAAAAATTCTTATAAATACCCAAACCTCAGAAACGAACCCTAGATGAGAAGTTCAGCTGCCGGATGCCTCTGTAGCCACAAAAGGCCAATCGGGATCCCGTTTCGGCATCCTGCCGGAGGGGGAATTCATCACCAGAGGCCATATTCATCATTCCGATGGCCACCATAATGAGGAGGGAGTAGTTCACCCTCGAGGCTGAGGGTATGTACCAACAGCTATGTGTTTGATCTCTCTCTCTCTATCTCGTGTTCTTGATTTGGCACGATCTTGATGTACCGCGAGCTTTGTTATTATAGTTGGATCATACGATGTTTCTCCCTCTCTATCTTCTTGTGATGAATTGAGTTTTACCTTTGAGGTTTCACCAGTATCGGATTGAATACTTTTATGGATTTGAGAACACTTGATGTATGTCTTGCGTGGGATACCCATGGTGACTATGGGGTGTTCTATTGATTCATTTGATGTATGTTTTGGCACTCAACTCGTGGAATCCCGAGGGGACATTGGGGTAATCTATGCATAGGGTTTGATGCACATTTTCATCCTTGTTTCTCTGGTAGAAATCTTGGGGAACTCTTTGAGGTTCTTTGTGTTGGATTGAATATGATGAATCTGAAGTTGTTTCATGCATATCATATAATTGACCCCCAGGTACTTGTGGTGACATTGGAGTATGTAGGTGACATTAGGGTTAACTGATGTGTATCATATGGTGTTATTTTAGTATGAACTCTAGGGTTGTTTGTGACAGTTATAAGAATATATAGCTCAAAAGATTGATCATAAAGAATAACTTTGAGGTGGTTTCGTACCCTACAAGCAATTTCATCTTATGTTCCCCATGATAGGAACTTTGGAGTGACTCTTTGTCGCACATTGAGGGATTTCCATATGATTTAATTATGTTATCATTGTTGAGAGACTTTGCACTAGTTAAAGTTTGAAACCTAGGCCTTGTTTTCAAGCATTGCAATACCATTTTTGCTCACTTTTGTTACTAGTTACCTTGCTGTTTTTATATTTTCAGATTACAAAAACCTATATCTACTACCCACATTACACTTGTATCACCATATCTTCACCGAACTAGTGCACCTATACAATTTACCATTGTATTTGGTGTGTTGGGGACACAAGAGACTCTTTGTTATTTGGTTGCAGGGTTGTTTGAGAGAGACCATCTTCATCCTACGCCTTCCATGGATTGATAAACCTTAGGTCATCCACTTGAGGGAAATTTTCTACTGTCCTACAAAACTCTTCTTTCGTAGGCCCAACACGAGTCTACAAGAAGAAGGTTGCGTAGTAGACATTGGGAGGCCGAAGAGGCTGGTCAGAAGGGCTTTGGTAGGCCACAGCATGATGCAGAGGTCTTGAATGGCTTTAGTAGGCCACATCAGGAGGCTGAAGAGGCTGTTCTGCCTTAGTTTTTATTCTTGCAAAACCTATCACAACTCTTTTGTTCAAAGTATTATGCAATTTCAACTTTCTTACCATGAGACTGCTCGAATCTCTGGTTCACCAGGTTGATGTCCTCCTGGGACCTCTCGAGATTTCGGTTCATCTCCGCTATCTCCTCGGAGACGTAGTTTGAAACCGAGGTCAAAACCTACCATTAGAAATCATTATTACAAAGCCCATGGTCAAATTATTGAAGATCCAGGATGACTGCCTTAAAACAATGACCTGGGGCTACATGACAGGGTCCTACTAAATTATATGACCCCAATGCCGGTTTTTTGAAACCAACTTTGGGCTCGGGGTTACTCACTCACTAAGCTATTTAGAAGGTTGTGATAACATGTCTTCGGACAGGTGCATAAATCTTTAATAACAACCAAATAAAGGAGTAGAAGCATACCTCGAAGCTCGTTACGAGGTTCTTGAAAACCTCATGCAGGCCGGCCCTTGTGGACCGGAAGCCCTGAAGTGCCGCACCTATAATGGCACAGTGTTGTTCCTTAAGGGAGGAGCCCTTCAGGGTCTCCTCCATGGCTCTAGCTCCTTGGTCCACCCCACGCTAGTCCATTCTTGGGCAGTTGGCGGGGGTGGTGGGACGACCTCGGACCCAGGCACTCATGTGCTAGCCCGAGTGGTCTCCACCTACGATGGTGGAGCTAAGGCAGATATCGGTTGGACCGATGACTAGCCTAGCCCCTCTTCAACGACCACAGGGTGCTTCTCCATTGGGTCTAGTTGGGCCAAGGTGTCGACCTCCGCCATGATTGACACCTCTTTGGCCCCCTTCATATTGCTTTAGGGGACCAGGGTGGATGTTGCCTCCCCTAGCCCATCACACTCTTGGGGAGGAGCAATTGGCTATGGAGTCCTGCTGGCGGATGGCAATCCGCTCGAGGAACCGTTGGGGATCACCCTTGGCGAACTGCATAAAACAAGGCGCTTTATGAGTTTACCTTGAAGGAAATATGCCCTAGAGGGAATAATAAAGTTGTTATTTTATTTTATATTTTCTTATTCATGTTAAAGGTTTATTATTCATGCTAGAATTGTATTGATCGGAAACTTAAATACATGTGTGAATACATAAACAAATACCGTGTCCCTAGTAAGCCTCTACTAGAATAGCTCGTTGATAAAAGATGGTTAAGGTTTCCTAACCATATACATGTGTTGTCATTTGATAACGGGATCACATCTTTAGGAGAATGATGTGACGTACAAGACCCATTTGTTAGCTTAGCATTATGATCATTCAGTTTTATTGCTATTGCTTCTTCATGTCAAATACATATTCGTTCGACTATGAGATTATGCAACTCTCGGATACCGGAGGAATACGTTGTGTGCTATCAAATGTCACAACATAACTGGGTGATTATAAAGATGCTCTACAGGTATCTCCGAAGGTGTTTGTTGACTTGGCATAGATCGAGATTAGGATTTGTCACTCCGAGTATTGGAGAGGTATCTCTGCGCCCTCTCGGTAATACACATCATAAGCTTGCAAGCAAACGACTAAGGAGTTACTCACGAGGTGATGTATTATGGAACGAGTAAAGAGACTTGCTAGTAACGATATTGAACTAGGTATGAAGATACCGTCGATTGAATCTCGGGCAAGTAACATACCAATGGACAAAGGGAATTACGTATGTTGTCATAACGGCTCGACCAATAAAGATATTCGTAGAATATGTAGGAGCCAATATGGGCATCCAAGTTCCGCTATTGGTTATTGACCGAAGAGGTGTCTCGGTCATGTCTTTATTGTTCTCGAACCCGTAGGGTTCGCACGCTTAACGTTCGTTGACGATATAGTATTATATGAGTTATGTGATTTGGTGACCAAATGTTGTTGGGAGTCCCGGATGAGATCACAAACATGATGAGGAGTCTCGAAATGGTCGAGAAGTGAAGATTGATATAGGACGATGGTATTCAGACACTGGAAGTGTTTCAGAGGGTACTTGATACTTATCGGGTCACTGGAAACGAGTTTCGGGCACCCCCGGCAAAGATATGGGCCTTATGGGCCAAGAGAGGGAACACACCAGCCCACAAGGGGCTGGTGCGCCCCTATAGTGGTTGGCCCTATGAGGAGAAGGAAAGAGGGGAGGGAAAGGAAAGTGTGGAGTAGGACTCCCCCTTCCTTCCCTCTCCCCCCTCTTTCCTCCCCCTTCTTCTTACAACAAAGGGGGGAGCGCAGGGCAAGGGAGCAGCCCTAGGGCTGCCGCCTTGTCTCTTGGAGCGCCCTGGGGGCTGCCTCCTCCCCTCCCACCTATATATACATGGGTAGGGGGCTCCACACAAGGACACAACATTGTCTTAGCCGTGTGCGGCGCCCCCGTCCACCGTTTACTCCCTCGGTCATATTTTCATCGTGCTTAGGTGAAGCCCTGTGGAGATCCCATCACCATCAACGTCACCATGCCGTCATGCTGCCGGAACTCATCTACTACCTCGCCGTCTTGCTGGATCAAGAAGGCGGATGACGTCACCAAGCTGAACGTGTGCAGAACACGAGGTGTCATGTGTTTGGTACTAGATCGGTTGGAGCACGAAGAAAGTTCGACTACATCAACCGCGTTGTGAAACGCTTTTGCTTACAGTCTACAAGGGTACGTAGACACACTCTCCCTCTCGTTGCTATGCATCTCCATGGATAGATCATTGCGTGTGCGTAGAAATTTTTTGTTCTCCATGCAACGATTCCCATCATACCTTTGCTAAAGAGATCTTCTCAAATAGAAAGACAGGACATAAAGACGACGGCTTACCCTCGAGGCACCGGTTTCTTCCTCCCCATCGCAAGGGGTTCTTCTTCCGACTCACCAGAGAGCTCGACTCCCTCCGGCAACTTGTTGGCGGCCCTGGTCGAGCTCCTCCTTGGCCTCTTTGAGCCCTTGGGCTGCATACCGGCTTCTACGTCCTCCAATGCTGCTCTCTTCCCTTTCGGGGAAGGATCTCCTCAACATCACACTCCCCCGCATCACCATTATGGCCGGAGGAGGCGTGGGTCCCTCCGGACCGGGTGACCGACATCTCCCGGGCCCGAGCACTCGCCTTATCATTTAGGGACTTCATTCCTTTGGGGGCCACCACATGCGGCTCCTTGGTGAGGAGCATGTTGAGTAGGGGAGTCGGTGGCTCCTTAAGTAGTGGAGCTAGGCATCACACCTTTTGCACATAGCCTAGCCACATCTGCAGACATTAAGTATAAGAGATTCGTCAGAATCTGTGTGAAAAATTTGGGTACATGTCTTAGAACACTTACTGGGGGGGTGGCGGCGTCGTGGCCGTGCTCAAAGACAAGGTCCGCTCCCTCCTCGGGGATCTTGTCATTGGCCAACTTCATGAGCTTCGTCCACATGGTGACAAAGGTGGAGCGAAAGAAGGCTGTGAGGGGGCCCATGTGCTCGAGCTTCTGCGCCCACATCGGCGTAGCCGAAGCTGGAGTGGGAGCATACGGCGTTTAAGCATGACGTTGATGACGTCAGTAAACTGGAGGTTCTTTGTGGTGGTCCACCACTTTATCCTCTTGATCATGGTTTCCACCTCGGCCTCGTTCCCCCAGGCAGTTCCCTTCTTCTTCCAGGACTTGAGCTTCTCTAGGGGTCCAGCCGAAAAGGCTGGGACCGCAGCCTGGCCAGGGGTGAGAGAATCGATGATGTAGAACCACTCCCGCTACCACTCCTTCACCGCCTCGATGAAGGTGCCCTTGGGCCATTCGGCCCCTTGATTCTTGCTGATCATGCCCCTCCGCACTCTTCGAGGTCGGAGCCACTTGACTTAGGTTTGATCCCGAAGATCTTCAGCCACATGCCAAAGTGTGGCTCACAGCGGAGGAAGGCCTCGCAGACCATGATGAAGGCGGCGGGATGGAGGATGGAGTTCTGGGCCAGATGATGAAAATCAAGCCCATAGTAGTACATGACCCCGTGCACGAAAGGGTGCATCGAGAACCCCAGCCATTAGATTAGGTGGGGGACAAAGACTACCCGCTCCCCAGCATTGGGAGCAGGCACTTGCTGGCCAGCAGCAGGAGCACGAGTGGCGGCATTGGTGGGTAGATACCCCGCATTGCGCAGCACCAGGATGGTGCCATCTGTCACGATGGAACCAGCCCAGTGCCCCTGAAGAGTCTCGGCTATGGCTGGCAAGGGAGGATGGACTCGCTGGAGGAAAAGGATGCGGGATCAGATCTGGGCGCTTGAGCTAGACTAAGCATTAGATGTGGAGAATGGGATCGTGGTCAGTTGCGTTGTCCTCCCTTTTTCTCTTATAGGCCTGTGAAAGGCCAAGAGCCCCCCTCGCTGCGCCGATAAGCTCGCCACTCCTATCAAAGATGTAGAGCATATGGGGGGAAACAAAATCTTGATGATATCCCTGATAAAACGTGCATGATCTCTGCCTCAAAGGGATGTGCCAGTAAAAAGTTTGCTTCGGACTACAATTTGAGGAGAGCAGTAACTACTTGACCTGTTGTGTAGTGAGTCATTTCGATAAAGTTGTCAAACTAAGTGGAACCGTTCACACCGAGGTGCTTGGCCTTCAAGGCTAAGATACCCAATCTCTTCGGGCAAAGGGAACGGGTTCGGTCGAGCTTTGGCTGGTGTCGCTCCTTTGAAGGAGTGGTTCAAAAATTACAAGGAGAAACTCGTTTGTCGAGCCAAGGACTCCAGATCCGAGGATGTTATCGTCAGGAAAATTTTCCTCGACATAGAAGACCAGTTCAGGGTCTACTGACAGTGTTCTGGATAAGAGGGTACTAACCTAGTTGGCCCATTCTCCTTAGGTTGGGCTGACGAGCCTCCGTTTCGTGATCAAGATGGACTCCAGAGGTCGTGCATAGGAGGCGTGATCAGGCCTGCCTCCCTCGAAGACTTGATGTATACTCTAAGATCTCTACCGCTGCCTAGCTCCTAGCTACCGACCTTGTAACCCTAGATACCCTCCCTGGCGTGTATATAAGCCATAGGGTTTAGCCCGTAGAGGGGACATCAACGCATATCATTAACCTAGCCCTAGAGTTAGACCACACATTACGATCTCGAGGTAGATCAACTCTGTACTCGATACATCTTCATCGGTATAAACAAGAGCAGGACGTAGGGTTTTACGTGCATCAAGAGGGTCTGAACCTGGGTAAACATCGCCTCCTTTGTTCCTGTTAACCTTGATCCAAGATCCACAGCTCGGGATCCCCTACCCCGAGGTCTGCCGGTTTTGACACTGACAATACCCGTAAAAAGGAAAGACGATGTTCCTTCTATACTTGTGGTTGTTCAAGAACTATTGTTCAAGAAAGCATTTGGCTGACGTTGGTATTTTGATAAGCCTAAGTTCAAAGTTCAGTAGACCATATACCTTCAAAAATATCAGCTTTTGTCTCCGATACTAAACGTTCTCTCCAAGTTTGTTACATATCCCTACCAAACAAAAATGTCTTGGTTCCCTATAATACGAAACGTGTTAGCAAACTAAAGAACAATCAACAATAGCCAACAATTTACAAAGGAATGATTACATATGTTCTATATTCTTGTATCCAATCTCCTACCTGGTTAATCATATCGTTCTCTATATAAATAATGCAAAGCCTCATATTCCATTTGAAGGAGTACTTACTTAGAACCATGTCGGAAATTAGGGCCCTTAATACTGATAAAATGAAACATCAATGGTAGGCAAACAAATGCCTAAAGAGAGAATGAACCTTGTTTTTTCTCGCATAGAGAGAATGGACCTTGCTAATTATTTGGTACTTTTATCAGACATATACTGCTACTTATGATAGGAATCATTTAACTACAAATTGCTTCAGGAAAACTTACACTATGTTGCAATTTGCAATTGTGAACGTAGAATTGAAACAAATAGATATTAAAAAAAAGCTATAATCTCGATATTTAGTTGCAACAGGAATTTTTAACTCAATCAAGATGCGAGTAAAGGAAATTGCTAGCATGCAAAAGAAAGTTGAGGGAAAGAATAGTAAGTCTGAGCATCAATTGAGCAAAAAAATACTCGGATCACACTGTTGGCACATGACAGACCAATCGATGAATCATGGCTTTCTCAAGCGCAATAAATCTGAAAATAATAATTATTATTATGACATTGCGGAAAAAAATCTCAGTTACGACAACATCAAAGTTGTTTTGGTGTTTCACTTACTTCATTCCTAGTTTTCCCTTAAATAGAAACATTCCGACTCTAGCTAACTTGAGATGACTTGCTGAAATACAATAGAAGGAATCAAACACAATAAAGTGTCGGTAGAAGGGCGCCTCCTCGCCTATGCCACGTCATGGATTTTATAGTCGTTTGTATCTACCCTAGATAACACCTCCCCATGGCCAATTCTTTCCTTATCTTCACCATGTAGGCAGCCCAGCATGCGACATCCTCTCTCTCTCTCTCTCTCTCTCTCTCTCTCTCTCTCTCTCTCTCGTTTCCTCTCCCATCTGGAGGAGGGGAAGCGGCTGCGAGCATGCCACCGGCGTTGGGTCGATGATGTCATGCCTCAGCGGACGAGATCATGCAAGGTAGATGGGAGGCCGGGATCAGGAAGGGTAGATCAGAAATAGTGGCGCCCATCTCCCCCGATCTCCAGATCCATGGCAGTAGCAGCGAGGTGAGCAACGACAAGGGTGCTTTCGTAGAGGTTGTGGTCGGCGTCCGGTGTCTAGCAGAGGTGGTGGTGGTATGACCTGGGCAATAAAAGTGGTATATTTTTCCTATAAGATGGTACCCAATGAAAAAACAACCAGCTGTCTTTGGGTCCAACTTCTTAATTTTTTATTGAATACTTTAGCTTCAGCAAGGCAGCCCGACACAGGCAACTAATTCCTGCTCGGTTTCTTTCCTGTCCATGTCTCATAAGGTGTGCTTGGTGCTGACTTAGATGGATCAAGATTCAGGACGTGCGCAACTTTCTTCAATGCCTCCGTACATATTAAGACTTACTCATAAACTTGCATAAATAAGCATCCTCCGTGCCATGTCCATAAGGGTGCGATTGCAATGCTCCCCATTTTGCTCAAGTTCACCAGGAATTAAATATTGGGCAGCAAATCCATTTTCAGTAAGATATATGGCAAATGGATATGGAATTTGCTAGTAAGGAGCATGCCTAATATTCTGCCCGTGATAAAACTGTACTACTTTGATCTTTTGGTTGAGCTGATTTTCAATCTCAGCTTTATAGATCTTCAAATTTTCCAAAGCTTCAGATCTCCTCCTCCTCCTCCTCCTCCTCCTCCTCCTCCTCCTCCTCCTGCAAGCAAAGTCGACGTCGCGCGCCACCATGACCTCGCGCGCGGCGTCCGCGGAGGAGGCGACCACGACGGGGAGGCCGCCGAGGCGGAGCAGCAGGAGCGGGCCGTGGCGTCGCGCCAGGTCGCGCATGGCGCGGTGCGGCAGATCACTCACGAGGTGGTGGAGGTGGCCGATGACCGGGAGTGACCACGGAGACGGTGGCAGCAAGCGGGCACCCTCGCGGTGCCGGCGCACCGCGCGGTTGAGGCATAGGAGAGGGACGACAATGGCCAGGAGAGTGAGGAGGAGCTGGTGGAGCTGCAATGACTCCATGCTTTGAGCGGTAGCTCCAGTTTCAGAACGGCACAGTTCAGAGTGACACTGACGCGCCGTATGCATAATGCATCGCATCCACCCACGCTTACAATAATGGCGTCGTTTGAAACAGAGCCGAAACCATTGTACTTATTGTATAAAGTACCTCTATAAATTATATATAGGTGGTTTTGTGCTTGTCCGTATCTTCGCACACTTACAGCTGTCTGCCCACCCTCTGAGTCCCTCCCAAGGTAGGGATCGAGTAGATCTGAGGCTCTGCAGATTCTCTGCAGGTATTCTCAGCTGACGCCTACGTGATGATAGTGTTACGTATTACTGTAGTTCACTAGGATTGACGTGATAGGATCGTAAGACTACACATTAGAATATTACCACAAATCAATGAAAGTAGATATTGGTGCTGACGATGTGAAGTCCCGTTGCTACGTAAGGCCAATTCCACCGCGCCACCTTAAACGGGCGTCCGTTTTGCCTGGATTTTGTCCGTTTGACTAGCGTGATGAGGTCGTGTCCGGGTCTGTCCTGGGATGTGGTGGGCGTGCGCCCAGCGCGCGGCTGCATCCTTTGGCCCCATCTTGTCCGCCTCCAAAGAGAACAACGTTTCAAATACCAGCGGCCTAGTTCACGCCAGCGGTCCTAGTTCACGCCGGCAACAAAGCCAGCGGCCTACATGTTCTCGCCGGCAACACAGCCGGCCTCCAAAGTGAATAGTTTTGTTGGCCGGCAACACAGCCAGCGGCCGGCAACACAGCCAGCCTCCAAAATGAATCTGTTTCTCGCCGGCACACAACCAGCGGCCAAGCGGGCGGCACCCATGCAACCTCCAAAAAGAATGGCCACAATCGATCGGACGACCTAGTTCAGGCCGTCGGCGTCGAACATCTCCTCCTGCCTGGCCTCGAACCAGCTCCTCGTCTTCTCGCTCATCTTGGTCAAGTCCAAGTTCATGATCGCAAGGGCCACCTCCTTCGCTTTGGTTGCGGCATTGGTGGCCTCGATGTCCAGCTGCCTCTGCCTGGCCTTGACATTGGCGGCCTCGATGTCGAGCTGCCTTTGCCGGGCCGCCTCCTTCATGTCTATCTTTCGTCGCTTGGCCGCCTCCTCCATCTCAAGCTTCTTCCTTTGAAGCTCTATGTATTGCTTCATTTGCTCGTCCTTGCTTTACCGCTTCTTCTCGTCCCTCACATCCTTTTGAGACATCATGCCATGCAACGTCTCATGCAAGGCCATGGATGAGGCATCATGTATGTCGTCCACCTTGGAGTTGGTCTTGCCCCTCGGCCTCTTCAACGCCTCGCCATCTCCACCTCCGGCGAACTTGACCGTCTTCTTGCCTCTCTTCCTTTGAAGTTCACGGTATTGATCCTTGAACTTAGGGCAATTGTTGATGATCGTCCAACAATGCGTAAGAATGAATGGCTTGTCATTGTGCCGGGCCTTGAATGCTTCCAAAGATTGAAATACCTACACCACATGATCAACAAGAATTGGACATGCAAACATATACATGGCCGAAGTCTCATGGTCATAGCAAGGAAAGGACTAGGATGAGGAGAGCATACCATGTCCCCAACGCCGAGACCACTCACGGGTCGTGCTTCAACGCTCTCAAATGCGGCGCAATACTTGCTGCATTCTTGTTGGATGAACAACCACCTCTTTTGAATCGAGGTGATACCACGATTGCTTGTAATTTGGTAGGGCTCAAACATCTTCCTTTCATGGAAAGTTTTGTGGACTCTCATCCAAAATACTAGGCCCTTTTGTTGCGCGCCCGTCCTCGGATCTTGGCTAATATCCATCCAACATTGGCAAATCAACTTGTCCTCCTCTTGTGTATATGAACCCATGCAAATGCTCTTCCTCCTCTTTTGTGCTTCCGCTCTTTGGGTGAGCTCGTCGATGAACAATGGCTCGCCACTAATATACATGTCATTGCCTTCTTCTTCATCACCATCACCTTCGACATAGATGTCATCGTCTTCATGCCACGAGTCACCATGGTCATAGTCAGCACGGTCGTCGGCCTCTTCATCGGTAACGAACTGGGCGCGACCATCCTGACTTTGGGTCTCCTCGGGGTCGTAGGCAGGGACATGCCCATCGTCGTAGATCACATCCTCCATGAACTGGTTGTCGTAGGGGTCGTCGACCGGTGGCGTTGGTGTTGGCATTCCGTCGAACGAGACGCGGTGGGGCGGCGTGGTGCCCGTAAACGACGGTCGTGCTTGCTTTCTTTGCATCTCAAGGGTCGGCCGACCGCCGCTGCTGGACCTAGGTGTGACGTTGAGGTCGATGATGGCCGATGGCGCGGGGTGGATGGCGCAGGAAGCCGGGCGACATAGGCGTGGTCCGCAACGTCGGCGACTGGCAGTGCGTGTTGGAAATATGCCCTAGAGGCAATAATAAAATGGTTATTATTATATTTCCTTGTTCATGATAATTGTCTATTGTTCATACTATAATTGTATTAACTGGAAACCGTAATACATGTATGAATATATAGACCGCAACATGTCCCTAGTGAGCCTCTAGTTGACTAGCTCGTTGATCAATAGATGGTCATGGTTTCCTGACCATGGACATTAGATGTCATTGATAGCGGGATCATATCATTAGGAGAATGATGTGATGGACAAGACCCAATCCTAAGCGTAGCACAAGATCGTGTAGTTCGTTTGCTAAGAGCTTTTCTAATGTCAAGTATCATTTCCTTAGACCATGAGATTGTGCAACTCCCGGATACCGTAGGAATGCTTTGGGTGTACCAAATGTCACAACATAACTGGGTGGCTATAAAGGTGCACTACAGGTATCTCCGAAAGTTTCTGTTGGGTTGGCACGAATCGAGACTGGGATTTGTCACTCCGTATGATAGAGAGGTATCTCTGGGCCCACTCGGTAATGCATCATCATAATGAGCTCAATGTGACTAAGTAGTTAGTCATGGGATCATGCATTACGGAACGAGTAAAGTGACTTGCCGGTAACGAGATTGAACGAGGTATTTGTCGTGGTTCTATGTCTGACAGTAGAAAGGGGGTAGGTATGGAGAGGCAAGATCTTAGCTATGGCGAAGATGTACACACGAGGTTTACGAGTTCAGGCCCTTCTCGGAGGAAGTAACATCCCTACGTCTCGGTGCCCGGAGGCGGTCGATTGGTTTATGTGTGTTGTGTTACAGGGGGTGTGAACCCTATGCCAGAGGAGGGGATGGCTTATATAGAGTGCGCCAGGACCCCAGTCGTCCTCCATTACAAGGGGTTCAATGTACATAAAGTAAGGGCATTACTGGTAACGATAGTCTTAAATACTCTCAATGCTCATGAAGACTAAGGATTCAATGCCCGACCGTTGCGCGTTCTTCCGACTCCTGGTCTTCGATATAGTCGAGTCATTCCCCATACGGTTGAGTGAAAGAGGGGAATGACGGTCGAGTGATTATACCGTCGAGTGGATTCTTGGTCTTCTTATCTTCTGGGGTAATGACCTTGGGTAGGACGTATAGGGCGGGCCTATGACCCTACCCCAGGTCTGTATCCTCATCAGTAGCCCTTGAATGGATTAATGTGTGAGTGTAACCTAGGCTGAAATTGAACTTGTCCTGAGCTTTAGGATCTCGCGAGTGCTTTCTGCAAGTTTGAGCGCCCGCGTTGATGTTTGGTGTCGACTCAGTCGCCTTGATCCATTCAGTTGACAGTCGAGTGAACTGTTGATCTTATGTGCCGAGTGTTGCGTTGGAGCGTGGGATCTTGGGCGCGATTGCATGCAGTGTATCTCGGATTCTGCGGGATACGAAATTTCGGGGAAGCGTGCCAGATGGGGAGTGCCGAAGCGGGCGGAGTGGATAAATAGTGATTTCTCAATTCTCGCGCCGCCTTTTTTGCCACGTACGCTGCGCGCGACTGTTGCGGGATTTGACGGGATCGCCTGGTCCCATGCGTCAGTCACTCGGAAACAATCTCTTATAAGGTGGCCAGACCGAGGCGTCAATACTGTGCACATCTTCTCTTCCTTCTTCTTTCTCCGCTTCTCCGCTGCACCTTGCTCTTCTGCTCCGACGCCGCTGCCCCATCGCCATGGTGAAGGACAAGACGACGGCACTAGGAAGACAAAGGAGGTGGCGAAGGGCAGGAAGCAGCAGCGCGGGTCGTCGTCGCGTGCGAGACTGCCTCCGGGCTGGATCCAGGGCGATTGGATCCAGTCTTCGATTCGGCAGGCAGACCTGGACGAGCTGGCGGAGTCGGGGTTAATCGCCAAGGGAGCGGCAAGGCTGCCGGAGGGGGAGATGAGCCCTCAGCCTCAACCGGGTGAGTGCATTCTGCTCACCACCCACGTCGACCGCGACTTTTCGCTCCCCCTGCACCCTTTCTTCCGGGGGTTTCTGAACTTTTTTCGTGCTCAACTCCACCATTTCTCTCCCAACACCATCACGTATTTAGCTGCTTTCGTGTCCATGTGCGAGAACTTCTTGGGGTGTCGACCGCACTGTGGTCTTCTCAAGCACATCTTCACCATTCGTTCCCAATCGGTAAAAAAAGGCGAAGTCGAGTGACTCGAAAACCCATGTCATCCAAATGTGCGGGGGTTTAGGTATCCAAAAGAGGAAAGGGAGTGCTTTTCCTGCTATGACTCTTCCTGATTCCGTTAGAGGCTGGCAATCGACTTGGTTCTATTGCCAGGATGTCGCGGCTCCTGGTCAGTCGACCGGTCTCCCCCACTTTTTGTTTGACTGAGTCCAAACCCCTGCTCCGCTGAAAGTGACGACTGGTGAGACCATGGAGACGAGGATGTTGGTGGATAGGGTGGTTCAACTTATCAATGATGGTGTTACGGGTCTGGATCTGTTGGAGGTGTTCCTCAGTCGACGCATCCAGGCTCTCCAGGCCCGTGATCACCCGATGTGGTTGTATTCCGGCCCGGAAGACACCGCTCGGGTCCATCCAGAAGAAGTACCGTCTGCAACAGTAGCTTTGTGGCTGAGGAGCATCACAGGCAATCAGGACAATCCCAAAGGATCTAGGCGAGTCGTTCCCTTCAGCAGCGACAACCCACCCGACAAGGTACGCCTTTTGCTCCGACTGCTTTTCATTCATGCTCTGACTGCACTTGAGATTGACCGACTCTCGTTCGACCAATTTGTTGCACAGGTGTTCACTGAGATGCACTCGATGCCCAATGGCGAGCAGACTTTGGAGCATGACCAGGAGGGGGAGGACAGCATGGAAGATAGTGACGAGTGGGATTCTCAGGAAGACAGCGAGGAGGAGGAAGAGAGCGAGGAGTCGTACGAGGAGGAGGAAGTCGACTCGTTGCCGCACTCCGAACATCGATCCAAACAACAGCATGACCCGGCCGGCGGGCACGGGAAGGGTGTGGGTCCGAGTGCCAATACTCAGAAGCGCACTCGGACGTCGACTCCGGAGCCGACGGAGAAGGTGGACAAGCAGCCTAAAGTTGCTCCCTCCAAGGCCCGGAAGACACTGCCGCGCATCAAGATGGACGTCCCCGTTGCCTTAGGGTGGGTATCTTATTTGTGTTGCCGTAAGTCGATTGAAGGTTTTCTTGATCTGACCAACCAATCCTTGTGCCTTTTCCAGCCCCACCTCTGCTGCCACTGACATGGACGTCGACAAGGCACCAGGAGACGAAGAGGCCACCTCACGAGCTGGTGAGTTTGTTCGACCGAGTTCTGTTTAGTCGAGTGGATGGCCGATTGACTGAAAACTTGACATTTCTCTTCTTATGTAGCTCTTCAAGATATCGTTGTGCTTCATGATCATGAAGAGGAAGAAGTGCCTCTACAGGAGAGGAAGAAGAAGAGTGGAATCTCAAGCAGGAAGAAGCTTGAAGTCCAGGTCCCTCAGTCAACACCGACACCTGAAGTGATAGGCCGGACCAACGTCACATTCGCTAACCCGTTGACGACTGATCGTCCATCGGGGTCGACTGCGCAGACACCTACCGCACCGGTGCAGCTCCACTCATCTGACCCAGCAGCTACTCTGACCCCTCGGGAGCCATCCCTCTTTGCTACATATCAAACTCCAGATGATTCACCGAGTGCTGCTAGGGAAGCTCTTTGCCAGGAAAACCTTGTCATGGAGCAGGTGAAAGTGATGCATGAAGCCAGTCAGATAGCTTACAACGCCAGCACTGCTCTTCAGACCAATGTTCAGGTCAGCAAAATTCCGACTGAATTTTTTGAATGTCACATTATATCTGGTCACCCACTGGGTGTTCCTTCGTTCAGAACTCAAGAAATCTTCAATTCTGCACTTTTCGAATTAGTGGGGGCACGTCAAGTGCACCCACTGGGTGTAGTCCCCGAGACCACGGTCGGCTGCTGGCAGTCGACCGAGGTCTAATGATCTGTCTATTTTTTTTGAACTCATGCTGAGTATTGATCTGATCCAGTGGGGGCACGCTAAGTGCACCCACTGGGTGTAGGCCCCGAGACTACAGTTGAAATATTTGATTCAGCAGTAGTCTTAGAGTAATTCTTTGCTTTCACTCGGCGCTTCGATCTGTCGACTGACATGTCTTTCTGGCTGCAGAGGTCTTGCGATCTTGGAGCTTGGCTCACTGAGTTAAAGAAGAAGCATATTGGCATTGAACTTGACCTCGAGCTTGCGAAGAAGAATCTGAAGACTGCCCAACAAGAAACGGCCATCATGGGAGGTAATCACTCGACCATCCTATCCGTTTTGTAGCTTCATACTTCGCGCTAGTTTTTCCTTCAGTCTCTTTGAACCAAGTGATATCACACGAGCAGATGTGCATAGTGAAAATCGTCAACTTCAGTCTCATCTAAAGAGTGTTGTTTCTTTAGAGAGGATGAAGGTGGCTTTGGAGCAGAAGGATCTGGATCTGGCAGCCACTCAGAAGGAGGCACGCGAGAAGATGAAGCTTGCGGACCAGAAGCTGGAGGAGGAGAACGCGAATCTGAAGGCTGCCATCTCAGACGCCAATCGGGAAGTCGAGCAACTGAAGAAGGACAAGGAAAATCTGACCACTGAAGTTGGCGGCCTTAAGACCAAGACCGACAAGCTAGAATCCTATCTGGAGCAACTCGCCGCCAAACTTGTTCTGAAGCTTGAAGGTATGATCAGTCGACTCATCACTTTGTTGCCGATTGAACTTTGTCATCTCGTCGTCGACTCATCCCTTTTTGCAATGGGACAGAACCATGTCAGGACTTTGAGGCAGAAACTAGGCGAGTCGAGACAGGTCTCGACCCCATCAATTGTCCCATGAAAGATGAAGTTGCGATGAACTTGCTTCGACTGGAATCACGCTTGGACGGTGCAGTCGACTTCCTGGCTCGGCTGAAGGCAGCGATGGCCCGAGTGGACGCCGAGCTCTGGCCTAGGGAAGAAATGTCTCAAGACCTCGAGTCCTTGATGGCCCGGCTAAACCAGATTCCAGGTCGAGTGCAAGAGTGGAAGAAATCTTCTGCCCGCTGTGGTGCTGATGTTGCTTTGTCTCTGGTCCGAGTGCACTGCAAGGAGGCTAAGGAAGACAAGCTGGCAGCTCTCAAGGTGGCAAACACTAAGAAGCACTCCTTCCAGGACTTCATGGACACTTTCCTCGAGGCAGCCACTCGCATCGCCGACCGCATCGACCTCGATAGCTTCTGCGACCCGGCCAGTCCTTCCCCAGCCGAGTGATAAAAAACATTATGCTATCACTTTTATTTTCCTCGGAATACCGAGTGAATTTGTAACCGTTAAAACTCCTTCAGGCCTGATGTCCGAGCACTTTATTCTGCGGTTAAGAAACTTTGGATTTGTTATCTCACAAATTGCGTATGTCTTCGAACGAAAATCATTTTTCCCTCAAATTATTGTCTGTTTGCTTGATGCATCTTCTGGAGAAGTATGGCCAATCGACTGATCGGGCGGGCCTTGAGCAAACTTGATCAGCTCATCAATGAGGCGTCCAACAACGGTCTTGGCGTTCCAGTCGACTGATCGGGTGATCTCCGAGTAGCATAGATCGACTCATCAGCAAGGCACTCAGAAATGGTCTTGATGTCTCAGTCGACAGATTGGGTGATCCTTGAGTGGCGTTGATCAGCTCATCAGCAAGGTACTCAACAATGGTCTTGACGTCCCAGTCGACCGATCGGGTGACCCTTGAGTAGCACTGATCAGCTCATCAGCAAGGCACTCAGCAATGGTCTTGACGTTGCCGTCAACAGATTGGGTGATCCTCGAGTAGCATTGATCTGTTCATCAACAAGGCACTCAACAATGGTCTTGACATTCCTGTCAACCACCCGGTAAGGTTTTTCAAGCTTAGGCGAGTACGAGACTGCAGCTAAGCCTCCGAGTGGGAGGTTTTCTCACCACTCAGTAGGATCTTTCTCACTTAGGCGAGCTCTGGGCTGCAGCTAAGCCCTCGAGTGAGAGGTTTGCTCACCACTCCGTAGGATTTTCCAAACTTAGGTGAGTACGGTTCTGCAGCTAAGCCCCCGAGTGGGAGGTTTGCTCTCCACTCGGTAGGATTTTTCAAACTTAGGCGAGTACGAGACTGCAGCTAAGCCCCTGAGTGGGAGGTTTGCTAACCACTCGGCGGGATTTTTCACACTTAGGCGAGCACTGGGCTGCAACTAAGCCCCCGAGTGAGAGGTTTGCTCACCACCCGGTAGGATTTTTCAAACCTAGGCGAGC